>NW_028123857.1:600000-770771 GCF_965194805.1 Balaenoptera borealis
AGAATTTAGACACTAGGATAAGATAAGGAACACACCCATTATAAAGAAATCACATTAGGATTCTCTTTTTAAGCTGTTGCTTAAAACACTAGTGCTTAGGAAATCTATTGGAGGCAGAAGCAGTCAAGCGTAGCCTAGGGTTAGTGTTAGGCTTAGGGTTAGGCTTAGGGTACGGCTTAGGGTACGGGTTTGGGGAGGGGTTCGGGTACGGCGTAGGGTATGGGTTAGGGTTAGTGTTAGGGTTAGGGCTCGGTTTAGGGTACGCGTTAGGATTAGGGTACGTGTTAGGGTTAGGTTAGGGGTTAGGGTTAGAGTACGCATTAGGGTTAGGGTAGTTAGGGTTAGGGTTAGGGTTAGGGTTAGGGTTAGGGCTCGGTTTAGGGTACGGGTTAGGATTAGGGTACGTGTTAGGGTTAGGGTAGGGGTTAGGGTTAGGGTACGCGTTAGGGTTAGGGCAGTTATTAAACCTATCCCACTCTCTAGATATCCCTTAGCACGTAAAGGAATATTATTTGAGGGTCCAGCCATGGAGAAGAGTTTAGACACTAGGATAAGATAAGGAACACACCCATTATAAAGAAATCACATTAGGATTCTCTTTTTAAGCTGTTCCTTAAAACACTAGTGCTTAGGAAATCTATTGGAGGCAGAAGCAGTCAAGGGTAGCCTAGGGTTAGGGTTAGGCTTAGGGTTAGGCTTAGGGTACGGCTTAGGGTACGGGTTCGGGGAGGGGTTCGGGTACGGCGTAGGGTATGGGTTAGGGTTAGTGTTAGGGTTAGTGTTAGGGTTAGGGTTCGGTTCAGGGTACGGGTTAGGATTAGGGTACGTGTTAGGGTTAGGGTAGGGGTTAGGGTTAGGGTACGCTTTAGGGTTAGGGTATTTATTAAACCTATCCCACTCTCTAGATACCCCTTAGCACGTAAAGGAATATTATTTGGGGGTCCAGCCATGGAGGAGAGTTTAAACACTAGGATAAGATAAGGAACACACCCATTTTAAAGAAATCACATTAGGATTCTCTTTTTAAGCTGTTCCTTAAAACACTAGTGCTTAGGAAACCTATTGGAGGCAGAAGCAGTCAAGGGTAGCCTAGGGTTAGGGTTAGGCTTAGGGTTAGGCTTAGGGTACGGCTTAGGGTACGGGTTCGGGGAGGGGTGCGGGTACGGCGTAGGATATGGTTTAGGGTTAGGGTTAGGGTTAGTGTTACGGTTAGGGCTCGGTTTAGGGTACGGGTCAGGATTAGGGTACGTGTTAGGGTTAGGGTAGGGGTTAGAGTTAGGGTACGCGTTAGGGTTAGGTTAGTTATTAAACCTATCCCACTCTCTAGATACCCCTTAGCACGTAAAGGAATATTATTTGGGGGTCCAGCCATGGAGAAGAGTTTAGACACTAGGATAAATAAGGAACACACCCATTATAAAGAAATCACATTAGGATTCTCTTTTTAAGCTGTTCCTTAAAACACTAGTGCTTAGGAAATCTATTGGAGGCAGAAGCAGTCAAGGGTAGCCTAGGGTTAGGGTTAGGCTTAGGGTTAGGCTTAGGGTAGGGGTTTGGGGAGGGGTTCGGCTACGGCGTAGGGTATGGGTTAGGGTTAGGGTTAGGGTTAGTGTTAGGGTTAGGGCTCGGTTTAGGGTACGGGTTAGGATTAGGGTACGTGTTAGGGTTAGGGTAAGGGTTAGGGTTAGGTTACGCGTTAGGGCTAGGGTAGTTAGTAAACCTATCCCACTCTCTAGCTCCCCCTTAGCACGTAAAGGAATATTATTTGGGGGTCCAGCCATGGAGAAGAGTTTAGACACTAGGATAAGATAAGGAACACACCCATTATAAAGAAATCACATTAGGATTCTCTTTTTAAGCTGTTTCTTAAAACACTACTGCTTAGGAAATCAGTTGGAGGCAGAAGCAGTCAAGGGTTGCCTAGGGTTAGGGTTAGGCTTAGGGTTAGGTTTAGGGTATGGCTTAGGGTACGGGTTCGGGGAGGGGTGCGGGTACGGCGTAGGGTATGGGTTAGGGTTAGTGTTAGTGTTAGGGTTAGGGCTCGGTTTGGGGTACAGGTTAGGATTAGGGTACGTGTTAGGGTTAGGGTAGGGGTTAGGGTTAGGGTACGCGTTAGGGTTAGGGTAGTTATTAAACCTATCCCACTCTCTAGATACCCCTTAGCACGTAAGGGAATATTATTTGGGGGTGCAGCCATGGAGAAGAGTTTAGACACTAGGATAAGGTAAGGAACACACCCATTATAAAGAAATCACATTAGGATTCTCTTTTTAAGCTGTTCCTTAAAACACTAGTGCTTAGGAAATCTATTGGAGGCAGAAGCAGTCAAGGGTAGCCTAGGGTTAGGGTTAGGCTTAGGGTTAGGGTTAGGGTACGGCTTAGGGTACAGGTTCGGGGAGGGGTTCGGGTACGGCGTAGGGTATGGGTTAGGGTTAGGGTTAGGGTTAGTGTTAGGGTTAGGGCTCGGTTTAGGGTACGGGTTAGGATTAGGGTACGTGTTAGGGTTAGGGTAGGGGTTAGGGTTAGGGTACGCGTTAGGGTTAGGGTAGTTATTAAACCTATCCCACTCTCTAGATACCCCTTAGCACGTAAAAGAATATTATTTGGGGGTCCAACCATGGAGAAGAGTTTAGACACTAGGATAAGATAAGGAACACACCCATTATAAAGAAATCACATTAGGATTCTCTTTTTCAGCTGTTCCTTAAAACACTAGTGCTTAGGAAATCTATTGGAGGCAGAAGCAGTCAAGGGTAGCCTAGGGTTAGGGTTAGGCTTAGGGTTAGGCTTAGGGTACGGCTTAGGGTAAGGGTTCGGGGAGGGTTTCGGGTACGGCGTAGGGTATGGGTTAGGGTTAGGGTTAGGGTTAGTGTTAGGGTTAGGGCTCGGTTTAGGGTACGGTTAGGATTAGGGTACGTGTTAGGTTTATGGTAGGGGTTAGGGTTAGGGTACGCGTTAGGGTTAGGGTAGTTAGTAAACCTATCCCACTCTCTAGATACCCCTTAGCACGTAAAGGAATATTATTTGGGGGTCCAGCCATGGAGAAGAATTTAGACACTAGGATAAGATAAGGAACACACCCATTATAAAGAAATCACATTAGGATTCTCTTTTTAAGCTGTTGCTTAAAACACTAGTGCTTAGGAAATCTATTGGAGGCAGAAGCAGTCAAGGGTAGCCTAGGGTTAGTGTTAGGCTTAGGGTTAGGCTTAGGGTACGGCTTAGGGTACGGGTTCGGGGAGGGGTTCGGGTACGGCGTAGGGTATGGGTTAGGGTTAGTGTTAGGGTTAGGGCTCGGTTTAGGGTACGCGTTAGGATTAGGGTACGTGTTAGGGTTAGGGTAGGGGTTAGGGTTAGAGTACGCATTAGGGTTAGGGTAGTTAGGGTTAGGGTTAGGGTTAGGGTTAGGGTTAGGGCTCGGTTTAGGGTACAGGTTAGGATTAGGGTACGTGTTAGGGTTAGGGTAGGGGTTAGGGTTAGGGTACGCGTTAGGGTTAGGGTAGTTATTAAACCTATCCCACTCTCTAGATATCCCTTAGCACGTAAAGGAATATTATTTGAGGGTCCAGCCATGGAGAAGAGTTTAGACACTAGGATAAGGTAAGGAACACACCCATTATAAAGAAATCACATTAGGATTCTCTTTTTAAGCTGTTCCTTAAAACACTAGTGCTTAGGAAATCTATTGGAGGCAGAAGCAGTCAAGGGTAGCCTAGGGTTAGGGTTAGGCTTAGGGTTAGGCTTAGGGTACGGCTTAGGGTACGGGTTCGGGGAGGGGTTCGGGTACAGCGTAGGGTATGAGTTAGGGTTAGGGTTAGGGTTAGTGTTAAGGTTAGGGCTCGGTTTAGGGTACGGGTTAGCATTAGGGTACGTGTTAGGGTTAGGGTAGGGGTTAGGGTTAGGGTACGCGTTAGGGTTAGGGTAGTTAGTAAACCTATCCCACTCTCTAGCTCCCCCTTAGCACGTAAACGAATATTATTTGGGGGTTCACCATGGAGAAGAGTTTAGACACTAGGATAAGATAAGGAACACACCCATTATAAAGAAATCACATTAGGATTCTCTTTTTAAGCTGTTGCTTAAAACACTAGTGCTTAGGAAATCTATTGGAGGCAGAAGCAGTCAAGGGTAGCCTAGGGTTAGTGTTAGGCTTAGGGTTAGGCTTAGGGTACGGCTTAGGGTACGGGTTTGGGGAGGGGTTCGGGTACGGCGTAGGGTATGGGTTAGGGTTAGGGTTAGTGTTAGTGTTAGGGTTAGGGCTCGGTTTAGGGTACGGGTTAGGATTAGGGTACCTGTTAGGGTTAGGGTAGGGGTTAGGGTTAGGGTACGCGTTAGGGTTAGGGTAGTTAGTAAACCTATCCCACTCTCTAGATACCCCTTAGCACGTAAAGGAGTATTATTTGGGGGTCCAGCCATGGAGAAGAGTTTAGACACTAGGATAAGATAAGGAACACACCCATTATAAAGAAATCACATTAGGATTGCCTTTTTCAGCTGTTCCTTAAAACACTAGTGCTTAGGAAATCTATTGGAGGCAGAAGCAGTCAAGGGTAGCCTAGGGTTAGGGTTAGGCTTAGGGTTAGGCTTAGGGTACGGCTTAGGGTACGGGTTTGGGGAGGGGTTCGGGTATGGCGTAGGGTATGGGTTAGGGTTAGGGTTAGGGTTAGTGTTCGGGTTAGGGCTCGGTTTAGGGTACGGGTTAGGATTAGGGTACGTGTTAGGGTTAGGGTAGGGGTTAGGGTTAGGGTACGAGTTAGGGTTAGGGTAGTTATTAAACCTATCCCACTCTCTAGATACCCCTTAGCACGTAAAGGAATATTATTTGGGGGTCCAGCCATGGAGAAGAGTTTAGACACTAGGATAAGATAAGGAACACACCCATTATAAAGAAATCACTTTAGGATTCTCTTTTTAAGCTGTTCCTTAAAACACTAGTGCTTAGGAAATCTATTGGAGGCAGAAGCAGTCAAGGGTAGCCTAGGGTTAGGGTTAGGCTTAGGGTTAGGTTTAGGGTACGGCTTGGGGAATGGGTTCGGGGAGGGGTTCGGGTACGGCGTAGGGTATGGTTTAGGGTTAGGGTTAGGGTTAGTGTTAGGGTTAGGGCTCGGTTTAGGGTACGGGTTAGGATTAGGGTACGTGGTAGGGTTAGGGTAGGGGTTAGGGTTAGGTTACGCGTTAGGGCTAGGGTAGTTAGTAAACCTATCCCACTCTTTCCTCCCCCATAGCACGTAAAGGAATATTATTTGGGGGTCCAGCCATGGAGAAGAGTTTAGACACTAGGATAAGATAAGGAACACACCCATTATAAAGAAATCACATTAGGATTCTCTTTTTAAGCTGTTTCTTAAAACACTACTGCTTAGGAAATCAATTGGAGGCAGAAGCAGTAAAGGGTAGCCTAGGGTTAGGGTTAGGCTTACGGTTAGGTTTAGGGTATGGCTTAGGGTACGGGTTCGGGGAGGGGTGCGGGTACGGCGTAGGGTATGGGTTAGGGTTAGGGTTAGTGTTAGTGTTAGGGTTAGGGCTCGGTTTGGGGTACAGGTTAGGATTAGGGTACGTGTTAGGGTTAGGGTAGGGGTTAGGGTTAGGGTACGCGTTAGGGTTAGGGTAGTTATTAAACCTATCCCACTCTCTAGATACCCCTTAGCACGTAAGGCAATATTATTTGGGGGTGCAGCCATGGAGAAGAGTTTAGACACTAGGATAAGATAAGGAACACACCCTTTATAAAGAAATCACATTAGGATTCTCTTTTTAAGCTGTTCCTTAAAACACTAGTGCTTAGGAAATCTATTGGAGGCAGAAGCAGTCAAGGGTAGCCTAGGGTTAGGGTTAGGCTTAGGGTTAGGCTTAGGGTACGGCTTAGGTTACGGGTTCGGGGAGGGGTGCGGGTACGGCGTAGGGTATGGGTTAGGGTTAGGGTTAGGGTTAGTGTTAGGGTTAGGGCTCGGTTTAGGGTACGGGTTAGGATTAGGGTACGTGTTAGGGTTAGGGTAGGGGTTAGGGTTAGGGTACGCATTAGGGTTAGGGTACTTATTAAACCTATCCCACTCTCTAGATACCCCTTAGCACATAAAGGAATATTATTTGAGGGTCCAGCCATGGAGAAGAGTTTAGACACTAGGATAAGATAAGGAACACACCCATTATAAAGAAATCACATTAGGATTCTCTTTTTAAGCTGTTCCTTAAAACACTAGTGCTTAGGAAATCTATTGGAGGCAGAAGCAGTCAAGGGTAGCCTAGGGTTAGGGTTAGGCTTAGGGTTAGGCTTAGGGTACGGCTTAGGGTAAGGGTTCGGGGAGGGTTTCGGGTACGGCGTAGGGTATGGGTTAGGGTTAGGGTTAGGGTTAGTGTTAGGGTTAGGGCTCGGTTTAGGGTACGGTTAGGATTAGGGTACGTGTTAGGTTTAGGGTAGGGGTTAGGGTTAGGGTACGCGTTAGGCTTAGGGTAGTTAGTAAACCTATCCCACTCTCTAGATACCCCTTAGCACGTAAAGGAATATTATTTGGGGGTCCAGCCATGGAGAAGAATTTAGACACTAGGATAAGATAAGGAACACACCCATTATAAAGAAATCACATTAGGATTCTCTTTTTAAGCTGTTGCTTAAAACACTAGTGCTTAGGAAATCTATTGGAGGCAGAAGCAGTCAAGCGTAGCCTAGGGTTAGTGTTAGGCTTAGGGTTAGGCTTAGGGTACGGCTTAGGGTACGGGTTTGGGGAGGGGTTCGGGTACGGCGTAGGGTATGGGTTAGGGTTAGTGTTAGGGTTAGGGCTCGGTTTAGGGTACGCGTTAGGATTAGGGTACGTGTTAGGGTTAGGTTAGGGGTTAGGGTTAGAGTACGCATTAGGGTTAGGGTAGTTAGGGTTAGGGTTAGGGTTAGGGTTAGGGTTAGGGCTCGGTTTAGGGTACGGGTTAGGATTAGGGTACGTGTTAGGGTTAGGGTAGGGGTTAGGGTTAGGGTACGCGTTAGGGTTAGGGCAGTTATTAAACCTATCCCACTCTCTAGATATCCCTTAGCACGTAAAGGAATATTATTTGAGGGTCCAGCCATGGAGAAGAGTTTAGACACTAGGATAAGATAAGGAACACACCCATTATAAAGAAATCACATTAGGATTCTCTTTTTAAGCTGTTCCTTAAAACACTAGTGCTTAGGAAATCTATTGTAGGCAGAAGCAGTCAAGGGTAGCCTAGGGTTAGGGTTAGGCTTAGGGTTAGGCTTAGGGTACGGCTTAGGGTACGGGTTCGGGGAGGGGTTCGGGTACGGCGTAGGGTATGGGTTAGGGTTAGTGTTAGGGTTAGTGTTAGGGTTAGGGTTCGGTTCAGGGTACGGGTTAGGATTAGGGTACGTGTTAGGGTTAGGGTAGGGGTTAGGGTTAGGGTACGCTTTAGGGTTAGGGTATTTATTAAACCTATCCCACTCTCTAGATACCCCTTAGCACGTAAAGGAATATTATTTGGGGGTCCAGCCATGGAGGAGAGTTTAAACACTAGGATAAGATAAGGAACACACCCATTTTAAAGAAATCACATTAGGATTCTCTTTTTAAGCTGTTCCTTAAAACACTAGCGCTTAGGAAACCTATTGGAGGCAGAAGCAGTCAAGTGTAGCCTAGGGTTAGGGTTAGGCTTAGGGTTAGGCTTAGGGTACGGCTTAGGGTACGGGTTCGGGGAGGGGTGCGGGTACGGCGTAGGATATGGTTTAGGGTTAGGGTTAGGGTTAGTGTTACGGTTAGGGCTCGGTTTAGGGTACGGGTCAGGATTAGGGTACGTGTTAGGGTTAGGGTAGGGGTTAGAGTTAGGGTACGCGTTAGGGTTAGGTTAGTTATTAAACCTATCCCACTCTCTAGATACCCCTTAGCACGTAAAGGAATATTATTTGGGGGTCCAGCCATGGAGAAGAGTTTAGACACTAGGATAAATAAGGAACACACCCATTATAAAGAAATCACATTAGGATTCTCTTTTTAAGCTGTTCCTTAAAACACTAGTGCTTAGGAAATCTATTGGAGGCAGAAGCAGTCAAGGGTAGCCTAGGGTTAGGGTTAGGCTTAGGGTTAGGCTTAGGGTAGGGGTTTGGGGAGGGGTTCGGCTACGGCGTAGTGTATGGGTTAGGGTTAGGGTTAGGGGTAGTGTTAGGGTTAGGGCTCGGTTTAGGGTACGGGTTAGGATTAGGGTACGTGTTAGGGTTAGGGTAGGGGTTAGGGTTAGGTTACGCGTTAGGGCTAGGGTAGTTAGTAAACCTATCCCACTCTCTAGATACCCCTTAGCACGTAAAGGAATATTATTTGGGGGTCCAGCCATGGAGAAGAGTTTAGACACTAGGATAAGATAAGGAACACACCCATTATAAAGAAATCACATTAGGATTCTCTTTTTAAGCTGTTTCTTAAAACACTACTGCTTAGGAAATCAATTGGAGGCAGAAGCAGTCAAGGGTAGCCTAGGGTTAGGGTTAGGCTTAGGGTTAGGTTTAGGGTATGGCTTAGGGTACGGGTTCGGGGAGGGGTGCGGGTACGGCGTAGGGTATGGGTTAGGGTTAGTGTTAGTGTTAGGGTTAGGGCTCGGTTTGGGGTACAGGTTAGGATTAGGGTACGTGTTAGGGTTAGGGTAGGGGTTAGGGTTAGGGTACGCGTTAGGGTTAGGGTAGTTATTAAACCTATCCCACTCTCTAGATACCCCTTAGCACGTAAGGGAATATTATTTGGGGGTGCAGCCATGGAGAAGAGTTTAGACACTAGGATAAGATAAGGAACACACCCATTATAAAGAAATCACATTAGGATTCTCTTTTTAAGCTGTTCCTTAAAACACTAGTGCTTAGGAAATCTATTGGAGGCAGAAGCAGTCAAGGGTAGCCTAGGGTTAGGGTTAGGCTTAGGGTTAGGCTTAGGGTAGGGGTTTGGGGAGGGGTTCGGCTACGGCGTAGGGTATGGGTTAGGGTTAGGGTTAGGGTTAGTGTTAGGGTTAGGGCTCGGTTTAGGGTACGGGTTAGGATTAGGGTACGTGTTAGGGTTAGGGTAGGGGTTAGGGTTAGGTTACGCGTTAGGGCTAGGGTAGTTAGTAAACCTATCCCACTCTCTAGCTCCCCCTTAGCACGTAAAGGAATATTATTTGGGGGTCCAGCCATGGAGAAGAGTTTAGACACTAGGATAAGATAAGGAACACACCCATTATAAAGAAATCACATTAGGATTCTCTTTTTAAGCTGTTTCTTAAAACACTACTGCTTAGGAAATCAATTGGAGGCAGAAGCAGTCAAGGGTAGCCTAGGGTTAGGGTTAGGCTTAGGGTTAGGTTTAGGGTATGGCTTAGGGTACGGGTTCGGGGAGGGGTGCGGGTACGGCGTAGGGTATGGGTTAGGGTTAGTGTTAGTGTTAGGGTTAGGGCTCGGTTTGGGGTACAGGTTAGGATTAGGGTACGTTTTAGGGTTAGGGTAGGGGTTAGGGTTAGGGTACGCGTTAGGGTTAGGGTAGTTATTAAACCTATCCCACTCTCTAGATACCCCTTAGCACGTAAGGGAATATTATTTGGGGGTGCAGCCATGGAGAAGAGTTTAGACACTAGGATAAGATAAGGAACACACCCATTATAAAGAAATCACATTAGGATTCTCTTTTTAAGCTGTTCCTTAAAACACTAGTGCTTAGGAAATCTATTGGAGGCAGAAGCAGTCAAGGGTAGCCTAGGGTTAGGGTTAGGCTTAGGGTTAGGGTTAGGGTACGGCTTAGGGTACAGGTTCGGGGAGGGGTTCGGGTACGGCGTAGGGTATGTGTTAGGGTTAGGGTTAGGGTTAGTGTTAGGGTTAGGGCTCGGTTTAGGGTACGGGTTAGGATTAGGGTACGTGTTAGGGTTAGGGTAGGGGTTAGGGTTAGGGTACGCGTTAGGGTTAGGGTAGTTATTAAACCTATCCCACTCTCTAGATACCCCTTAGCACGTAAAAGAATATTATTTGGGGGTCCAACCATGGAGAAGAGTTTAGACACTAGGATAAGATAAGGAACACACCCATTATAAAGAAATCACATTAGGATTCTCTTTTTCAGCTGTTCCTTAAAACACTAGTGCTTAGGAAATCTATTGGAGGCAGAAGCAGTCAAGGGTAGCCTAGGGTTAGGGTTAGGCTTAGGGTTAGGCTTAGGGTACGGCTTAGGGTAAGGGTTCGGGGAGGGTTTCGGGTACGGCGTAGGGTATGGGTTAGGGTTAGGGTTAGGGTTAGTGTTAGGGTTAGGGCTCGGTTTAGGGTACGGTTAGGATTAGGGTACGTGTTAGGTTTACGGTAGGGGTTAGGGTTAGGGTACGCGTTAGGGTTAGGGTAGTTAGTAAACCTATCCCACTCTCTAGATACCCCTTAGCACGTAAAGGAATATTATTTGGGGGTCCAGCCATGGAGAAGAATTTAGACACTAGGATAAGATAAGGAACACACCCATTATAAAGAAATCACATTAGGATTCTCTTTTTAAGCTGTTGCTTAAAACACTAGTGCTTAGGAAATCTATTGGAGGCAGAAGCAGTCAAGGGTAGCCTAGGGTTAGTGTTAGGCTTAGGGTTAGGCTTAGGGTACGGCTTAGGGTACGGGTTCGGGGAGGGGTTCGGGTACGGCGTAGGGTATGGGTTAGGGTTAGTGTTAGGGTTAGGGCTCGGTTTAGGGTACGCGTTAGGATTAGGGTACGTGTTAGGGTTAGGGTAGGG
Source organism: Balaenoptera borealis (assembly GCF_965194805.1). Classification (NCBI taxonomy): domain Eukaryota; kingdom Metazoa; phylum Chordata; class Mammalia; order Artiodactyla; family Balaenopteridae; genus Balaenoptera; species Balaenoptera borealis. The sequence goes on from NW_028123857.1 coordinate 610,702, forward strand.
GTTAGGGTTAGAGTACGCATTAGGGTTAGGGTAGTTAGGGTTAGGGTTAGGGTTAGGGTTAGGGTTAGGGCTCGGTTTAGGGTACAGGTTAGGATTAGGGTACGTGTTAGGGTTAGGGTAGGGGTTAGGGTTAGGGTACGCGTTAGGGTTAGGGTAGTTATTAAACCTATCCCACTCTCTAGATATCCCTTAGCACGTAAAGGAATATTATTTGAGGGTCCAGCCATGGAGAAGAGTTTAGACACTAGGATAAGGTAAGGAACACACCCATTATAAAGAAATCACATTAGGATTCTCTTTTTAAGCTGTTCCTTAAAACACTAGTGCTTAGGAAATCTATTGGAGGCAGAAGCAGTCAAGGGTAGCCTAGGGTTAGGGTTAGGCTTAGGGTTAGGCTTAGGGTACGGCTTAGGGTACGGGTTCGGGGAGGGGTTCGGGTACAGCGTAGGGTATGAGTTAGGGTTAGGGTTAGGGTTAGTGTTAAGGTTAGGGCTCGGTTTAGGGTACGGGTTAGCATTAGGGTACGTGTTAGGGTTAGGGTAGGGGTTAGGGTTAGGGTACGCGTTAGGGTTAGGGTAGTTAGTAAACCTATCCCACTCTCTATATACCCCTTAGCACGTAAACGAATATTATTTGGGGGTTCACCATGGAGAAGAGTTTAGACACTAGGATAAGATAAGGAACACACCCATTATAAAGAAATCACATTAGGATTCTCTTTTTAAGCTGTTGCTTAAAACACTAGTGCTTAGGAAATCTATTGGAGGCAGAAGCAGTCAAGGGTAGCCTAGGGTTAGTGTTAGGCTTAGGGTTAGGCTTAGGGTACGGCTTAGGGTACGGGTTTGGGGAGGGGTTCGGGTACGGCGTAGGGTATGGGTTAGGGTTAGGGTTAGTGTTAGTGTTAGGGTTAGGGCTCGGTTTAGGGTACGGGTTAGGATTAGGGTACGTGTTAGGGTTAGGGTAGGGGTTAGGGTTAGGGTACGCGTTAGGGTTAGGGTAGTTAGTAAACCTATCCCACTCTCTAGATACCCCTTAGCACGTAAAGGAGTATTATTTGGGGGTCCAGCCATGGAGAAGAGTTTAGACACTAGGATAAGATAAGGAACACACCCATTATAAAGAAATCACATTAGGATTGCCTTTTTCAGCTGTTCCTTAAAACACTAGTGCTTAGGAAATCTATTGGAGGCAGAAGCAGTCAAGGGTAGCCTAGGGTTAGGGTTAGGCTTAGGGTTAGGCTTAGGGTACGGCTTAGGGTACGGGTTTGGGGAGGGGTTCGGGTATGGCGTAGGGTATGGGTTAGGGTTAGGGTTAGGGTTAGTGTTCGGGTTAGGGCTCGGTTTAGGGTACGGGTTAGGATTAGGGTACGTGTTAGGGTTAGGGTAGGGGTTAGGGTTAGGGTACGCGTTAGGGTTAGGGTAGTTATTAAACCTATCCCACTCTCTAGATACCCCTTAGCACGTAAAGGAATATTATTTGGGGGTCCAGCCATGGAGAAGAGTTTAGACACTAGGATAAGATAAGGAACACACCCATTATAAAGAAATCACTTTAGGATTCTCTTTTTAAGCTGTTCCTTAAAACACTAGTGCTTAGGAAATCTATTGGAGGCAGAAGCAGTCAAGGGTAGCCTAGGGTTAGGGTTAGGCTTAGGGTTAGGTTTAGGGTACGGCTTGGGGAATGGGTTCGGGGAGGGGTTCGGGTACGGCGTAGGGTATGGTTTAGGGTTAGGGTTAGGGTTAGTGTTAGGGTTAGGGCTCGGTTTAGGGTACGGGTTAGGATTAGGGTACGTGGTAGGGTTAGGGTAGGGGTTAGGGTTAGGTTACGCGTTAGGGCTAGGGTAGTTAGTAAACCTATCCCACTCTCTCCTCCCCCATAGCACGTAAAGGAATATTATTTGGGGGTCCAGCCATGGAGAAGAGTTTAGACACTAGGATAAGATAAGGAACACACCCATTATAAAGAAATCACATTAGGATTCTCTTTTTAAGCTGTTTCTTAAAACACTACTGCTTAGGAAATCAATTGGAGGCAGAAGCAGTAAAGGGTAGCCTAGGGTTAGGGTTAGGCTTACGGTTAGGTTTAGGGTATGGCTTAGGGTACGGGTTCGGGGAGGGGTGCGGGTACGGCGTAGGGTATGGGTTAGGGTTAGGGTTAGTGTTAGTGTTAGGGTTAGGGCTCGGTTTGGGGTACAGGTTAGGATTAGGGTACGTGTTAGGGTTAGGGTAGGGGTTAGGGTTAGGGTACGCGTTAGGGTTAGGGTAGTTATTAAACCTATCCCACTCTCTAGATACCCCTTAGCACGTAAGGCAATATTATTTGGGGGTGCAGCCATGGAGAAGAGTTTAGACACTAGGATAAGATAAGGAACACACCCATTATAAAGAAATCACATTAGGATTCTCTTTTTAAGCTGTTCCTTAAAACACTAGTGCTTAGGAAATCTATTGGAGGCAGAAGCAGTCAAGGGTAGCCTAGGGTTAGGGTTAGGCTTAGGGTTAGGCTTAGGGTACGGCTTAGGTTACGGGTTCGGGGAGGGGTGCGGGTACGGCGTAGGGTATGGGTTAGGGTTAGGGTTAGGGTTAGTGTTAGGGTTAGGGCTCGGTTTAGGGTACGGGTTAGGATTAGGGTACGTGTTAGGGTTAGGGTAGGGGTTAGGGTTAGGGTACGCATTACGGTTAGGGTACTTATTAAACCTATCCCACTCTCTAGATACCCCTTAGCACATAAAGGAATATTATTTGAGGGTCCAGCCATGGAGAAGAGTTTAGACACTAGGATAAGATAAGGAACACACCCATTATAAAGAAATCACATTAGGATTCTCTTTTTAAGCTGTTCCTTAAAACACTAGTGCTTAGGAAATCTATTGGAGGCAGAAGCAGTCAAGGGTAGCCTAGGGTTAGGGTTAGGCTTAGGGTTAGGCTTAGGGTACGGCTTAGGGTAAGGGTTCGGGGAGGGTTTCGGGTACGGCGTAGGGTATGGGTTAGGGTTAGGGTTAGGGTTAGTGTTAGGGTTAGGGCTCGGTTTAGGGTACGGTTAGGATTAGGGTACGTGTTAGGTTTAGGGTAGGGGTTAGGGTTAGGGTACGCGTTAGGCTTAGGGTAGTTAGTAAACCTATCCCACTCTCTAGATACCCCTTAGCACGTAAAGGAATATTAATTGGGGGTCCAGCCATGGAGAAGAATTTAGACACTAGGATAAGATAAGGAACACACCCATTATAAAGAAATCACATTAGGATTCTCTTTTTAAGCTGTTGCTTAAAACACTAGTGCTTAGGAAATCTATTGGAGGCAGAAGCAGTCAAGCGTAGCCTAGGGTTAGTGTTAGGCTTAGGGTTAGGCTTAGGGTACGGCTTAGGGTACGGGTTTGGGGAGGGGTTCGGGTACGGCGTAGGGTATGGGTTAGGGTTAGTGTTAGGGTTAGGGCTCGGTTTAGGGTACGCGTTAGGATTAGGGTACGTGTTAGGGTTAGGTTAGGGGTTAGGGTTAGAGTACGCATTAGGGTTAGGTTAGTTAGGGTTAGGGTTAGGGTTAGGGTTAGGGTTAGGGCTCGGTTTAGGGTACGGGTTAGGATTAGGGTACGTGTTAGGGTTAGGGTAGGGGTTAGGGTTAGGGTACGCGTTAGGGTTAGGGCAGTTATTAAACCTATCCCACTCTCTAGATATCCCTTAGCACGTAAAGGAATATTATTTGAGGGTCCAGCCATGGAGAAGAGTTTAGACACTAGGATAAGATAAGGAACACACCCATTATAAAGAAATCACATTAGGATTCTCTTTTTAAGCTGTTCCTTAAAACACTAGTGCTTAGGAAATCTATTGTAGGCAGAAGCAGTCAAGGGTAGCCTAGGGTTAGGGTTAGGCTTAGGGTTAGGCTTAGGGTACGGCTTAGGGTACGGGTTCGGGGAGGGGTTCGGGTACGGCGTAGGGTATGGGTTAGGGTTAGTGTTAGGGTTAGTGTTAGGGTTAGGGTTCGGTTCAGGGTACGGGTTAGGATTAGGGTACGTGTTAGGGTTAGGGTAGGGGTTAGGGTTAGGGTACGCTTTAGGGTTAGGGTATTTATTAAACCTATCCCACTCTCTAGATACCCCTTAGCACGTAAAGGAATATTATTTGGGGGTCCAGCCATGGAGGAGAGTTTAAACACTAGGATAAGATAAGGAACACACCCATTTTAAAGAAATCACATTAGGATTCTCTTTTTAAGCTGTTCCTTAAAACACTAGCGCTTAGGAAACCTATTGGAGGCAGAAGCAGTCAAGGGTAGCCTAGGGTTAGGGTTAGGCTTAGGGTTAGGCTTAGGGTACGGCTTAGGGTACGGGTTCGGGGAGGGGTGCGGGTACGGCGTAGGATATGGTTTAGGGTTAGGGTTAGGGTTAGTGTTACGGTTAGGGCTCGGTTTAGGGTACGGGTCAGGATTAGGGTACGTGTTAGGGTTAGGGTAGGGGTTAGAGTTAGGGTACGCGTTAGGGTTAGGTTAGTTATTAAACCTATCCCACTCTCTAGATACCCCTTAGCACGTAAAGGAATATTATTTGGGGGTCCAGCCATGGAGAAGAGTTTAGACACTAGGATAAATAAGGAACACACCCATTATAAAGAAATCACATTAGGATTCTCTTTTTAAGCTGTTCCTTAAAACACTAGTGCTTAGGAAATCTATTGGAGGCAGAAGCAGTCAAGGGTAGCCTAGGGTTAGGGTTAGGCTTAGGGTTAGGCTTAGGGTAGGGGTTTGGGGAGGGGTTCGGCTACGGCGTAGTGTATGGGTTAGGGTTAGGGTTAGGGGTAGTGTTAGGGTTAGGGCTCGGTTTAGGGTACGGGTTAGGATTAGGGTACGTGTTAGGGTTAGGGTAGGGGTTAGGGTTAGGTTACGCGTTAGGGCTAGGGTAGTTAGTAAACCTATCCCACTCTCTAGCTCCCCCTTAGCACGTAAAGGAATATTATTTGTGGGTCCAGCCATGGAGAAGAGTTTAGACACTAGGATAAGATAAGGAACACACCCATTATAAAGAAATCACATTAGGATTCTCTTTTTAAGCTGTTTCTTAAAACACTACTGCTTAGGAAATCAATTGGAGGCAGAAGCAGTCAAGGGTAGCCTAGGGTTAGGGTTAGGCTTAGGGTTAGGTTTAGGGTATGGCTTAGGGTACGGGTTCGGGGAGGGGTGCGGGTACGGCGTAGGGTATGGGTTAGGGTTAGTGTTAGTGTTAGGGTTAGGGCTCGGTTTGGGGTACAGGTTAGGATTAGGGTACGTGTTAGGGTTAGGGTAGGGGTTAGGGTTAGGGTACGCGTTAGGGTTAGGGTAGTTATTAAACCTATCCCACTCTCTAGATACCCCTTAGCACGTAAGGGAATATTATTTGGGGGTGCAGCCATGGAGAAGAGTTTAGACACTAGGATAAGATAAGGAACACACCCATTATAAAGAAATCACATTAGGATTCTCTTTTTAAGCTGTTCCTTAAAACACTAGTGCTTAGGAAATCTATTGGAGGCAGAAGCAGTCAAGGGTAGCCTAGGGTTAGGGTTAGGCTTAGGGTTAGGCTTAGGGTACGGCTTAGGGTACGGGTTCGGGGAGGGGTGCGGGTACGGCGTAGGGTATGGGTTAGGGTTAGGGTTAGGGTTAGTGTTAGGGTTAGGGCTCGGTTTAGGGTATGGGTTAGGATTAGGGTACGTGTTAGGGTTAGGGTAGGGGTTAGGGTTAGGGTACGCATTAGGGTTAGGGTAGTTATTAAACCTATCCCACTCTCTAGATACCCCTTAGCACATAAAGGAATATTATTTGAGGATCCAGCCATGGAGAAGAGTTTAGACACTAGGATAAGATAAGGAACACACCCATTATAAAGAAATCACATTAGGATTCTCTTTTTAAGCTGTTCCTTAAAACACTAGTGCTTAGGAAATCTATTGGAGGCAGAAGCAGTCAAGGGTAGCCTAGGGTTAGGGTTAGGCTTAGGGTTAGGGTTAGGGTACGGCTTAGGGTACAGGTTCGGGGAGGGGTTCGGGTACGGCGTAGGGTATGGGTTAGGGTTAGGGTTAGGGTTAGTGTTAGGGTTAGGGCTCGGTTTAGGGTACGGGTTAGGATTAGGGTACGTGTTAGGGTTAGGGTAGGTGTTAGGGTTAGGGTACGCGTTAGGGTTAGGGTAGTTATTAAACCTATCCCACTCTCTAGATACCCCTTAGCACGTAAAAGAATATTATTTGGGGGTCCAACCATGGAGAAGAGTTTAGACACTAGGATAAGATAAGGAACACACCCATTATAAAGAAATCACATTAGGATTCTCTTTTTCAGCTGTTCCTTAAAACACTAGTGCTTAGGAAATCTATTGGAGGCAGAAGCAGTCAAGGGTAGCCTAGGGTTAGGGTTAGGCTTAGGGTTAGGCTTAGGGTACGGCTTAGGGTAAGGGTTCGGGGAGGGTTTCGGGTACGGCGTAGGGTATGGGTTAGGGTTAGGGTTAGGGTTAGAGTTAGGGTTAGGGCTCGGTTTAGGGTACGGTTAGGATTAGGGTACGTGTTAGGTTTACGGTAGGGGTTAGGGTTAGGGTACGCGTTAGGGTTAGGGTAGTTAGTAAACCTATCCCACTCTCTAGATACCCCTTAGCACGTAAAGGAATATTATTTGGGGGTCCAGCCATGGAGAAGAATTTAGACACTAGGATAAGATAAGGAACACACCCATTATAAAGAAATCACATTAGGATTCTCTTTTTAAGCTGTTGCTTAAAACACTAGTGCTTAGGAAATCTATTGGAGGCAGAAGCAGTCAAGGGTAGCCTAGGGTTAGTGTTAGGCTTAGGGTTAGGCTTAGGGTACGGCTTAGGGTACGGGTTCGGGGAGGGGTTCGGGTACGGCGTAGGGTATGGGTTAGGGTTAGTGTTAGGGTTAGGGCTCGGTTTAGGGTACGCGTTAGGATTAGGGTACGTGTTAGGGTTAGGGTAGGGGTTAGGGTTAGAGTACGCATTAGGGTTAAGGTAGTTAGGGTTAGGGTTAGGGTTAGGGTTAGGGTTAGGGCTCGGTTTAGGGTACAGGTTAGGATTAGGGTACGTGTTAGGGTTAGGGTAGGGGTTAGGGTTAGGGTACGCGTTAGGGTTAGGGTAGTTATTAAACCTATCCCACTCTCTAGATATCCCTTAGCACGTAAAGGAATATTATTTGAGGGTCCAGCCATGGAGAAGAGTTTAGACACTAGGATAAGGTAAGGAACACACCCATTATAAAGAAATCACATTAGGATTCTCTTTTTAAGCTGTTCCTTAAAACACTAGTGCTTAGGAAATCTATTGGAGGCAGAAGCAGTCAAGGGTAGCCTAGGGTTAGGGTTAGGCTTAGGGTTAGGCTTAGGGTACGGCTTAGGGTACGGGTTCGGGGAGGGGTTCGGGTACAGCGTAGGGTATGAGTTAGGGTTAGGGTTAGGGTTAGTGTTAAGGTTAGGGCTCGGTTTAGGGTACGGGTTAGCATTAGGGTACGTGTTAGGGTTAGGGTAGGGGTTAGGGTTAGGGTACGCGTTAGGGTTAGGGTAGTTAGTAAACCTATCCCACTCTCTATATACCCCTTAGCACGTAAACGAATATTATTTGGGGGTTCACCATGGAGAAGAGTTTAGACACTAGGATAAGATAAGGAACACACCCATTATAAAGAAATCACATTAGGATTCTCTTTTTAAGCTGTTGCTTAAAACACTAGTGCTTAGGAAATCTATTGGAGGCAGAAGCAGTCAAGGGTAGCCTAGGGTTAGTGTTAGGCTTAGGGTTAGGCTTAGGGTACGGCTTAGGGTACGGGTTTGGGGAGGGGTTCGGGTACGGCGTAGGGTATGGGTTAGGGTTAGGGTTAGTGTTAGTGTTAGGGTTAGGGCTCGGTTTAGGGTACGGGTTAGGATTAGGGTACGTGTTAGGGTTAGGGTAGGGGTTAGGGTTAGGGTACGCGTTAGGGTTAGGGTAGTTAGTAAACCTATCCCACTCTCTAGATACCCCTTAGCACGTAAAGGAGTATTATTTGGGGGTCCAGCCATGGAGAAGAGTTTAGACACTAGGATAAGATAAGGAACACACCCATTATAAAGAAATCACATTAGGATTGCCTTTTTCAGCTGTTCCTTAAAACACTAGTGCTTAGGAAATCTATTGGAGGCAGAAGCAGTCAAGGGTAGCCTAGGGTTAGGGTTAGGCTTAGGGTTAGGCTTAGGGTACGGCTTAGGGTACGGGTTTGGGGAGGGGTTCGGGTATGGCGTAGGGTATGGGTTAGGGTTAGGGTTAGGGTTAGTGTTCGGGTTAGGGCTCGGTTTAGGGTACGGGTTAGGATTAGGGTACGTGTTAGGGTTAGGGTAGGGGTTAGGGTTAGGGTACGCGTTAGGGTTAGGGTAGTTATTAAACCTATCCCACTCTCTAGATACCCCTTAGCACGTAAAGGAATATTATTTGGGGGTCCAGCCATGGAGAAGAGTTTAGACACTAGGATAAGATAAGGAACACACCCATTATAAAGAAATCACTTTAGGATTCTCTTTTTAAGCTGTTCCTTAAAACACTAGTGCTTAGGAAATCTATTGGAGGCAGAAGCAGTCAAGGGTAGCCTAGGGTTAGGGTTAGGCTTAGGGTTAGGTTTAGGGTACGGCTTGGGGAATGGGTTCGGGGAGGGGTTCGGGTACGGCGTAGGGTATGGTTTAGGGTTAGGGTTAGGGTTAGTGTTAGGGTTAGGGCTCGGTTTAGGGTACGGGTTAGGATTAGGGTACGTGGTAGGGTTAGGGTAGGGGTTAGGGTTAGGTTACGCGTTAGGGCTAGGGTAGTTAGTAAACCTATCCCACTCTCTCCTCCCCCATAGCACGTAAAGGAATATTATTTGGGGGTCCAGCCATGGAGAAGAGTTTAGACACTAGGATAAGATAAGGAACACACCCATTATAAAGAAATCACATTAGGATTCTCTTTTTAAGCTGTTTCTTAAAACACTACTGCTTAGGAAATCAATTGGAGGCAGAAGCAGTAAAGGGTAGCCTAGGGTTAGGGTTAGGCTTACGGTTAGGTTTAGGGTATGGCTTAGGGTACGGGTTCGGGGAGGGGTGCGGGTACGGCGTAGGGTATGGGTTAGGGTTAGGGTTAGTGTTAGTGTTAGGGTTAGGGCTCGGTTTGGGGTACAGGTTAGGATTAGGGTACGTGTTAGGGTTAGGGTAGGGGTTAGGGTTAGGGTACGCGTTAGGGTTAGGGTAGTTATTAAACCTATCCCACTCTCTAGATACCCCTTAGCACGTAAGGCAATATTATTTGGGGGTGCAGCCATGGAGAAGAGTTTAGACACTAGGATAAGATAAGGAACACACCCATTATAAAGAAATCACATTAGGATTCTCTTTTTAAGCTGTTCCTTAAAACACTAGTGCTTAGGAAATCTATTGGAGGCAGAAGCAGTCAAGGGTAGCCTAGGGTTAGGGTTAGGCTTAGGGTTAGGCTTAGGGTACGGCTTAGGTTACGGGTTCGGGGAGGGGTGCGGGTACGGCGTAGGGTATGGGTTAGGGTTAGGGTTAGGGTTAGTGTTAGGGTTAGGGCTCGGTTTAGGGTACGGGTTAGGATTAGGGTACGTGTTAGGGTTAGGGTAGGGGTTAGGGTTAGGGTACGCATTAGGGTTAGGGTACTTATTAAACCTATCCCACTCTCTAGATACCCCTTAGCACATAAAGGAATATTATTTGAGGGTCCAGCCATGGAGAAGAGTTTAGACACTAGGATAAGATAAGGAACACACCCATTATAAAGAAATCACATTAGGATTCTCTTTTTAAGCTGTTCCTTAAAACACTAGTGCTTAGGAAATCTATTGGAGGCAGAAGCAGTCAAGGGTAGCCTAGGGTTAGGGTTAGGCTTAGGGTTAGGCTTAGGGTACGGCTTAGGGTAAGGGTTCGGGGAGGGTTTCGGGTACGGCGTAGGGTATGGGTTAGGGTTAGGGTTAGGGTTAGTGTTAGGGTTAGGGCTCGGTTTAGGGTACGGTTAGGATTAGGGTACGTGTTAGGTTTAGGGTAGGGGTTAGGGTTAGGGTACGCGTTAGGCTTAGGGTAGTTAGTAAACCTATCCCACTCTCTAGATACCCCTTAGCACGTAAAGGAATATTATTTGGGGGTCCAGCCATGGAGAAGAATTTAGACACTAGGATAAGATAAGGAACACACCCATTATAAAGAAATCACATTAGGATTCTCTTTTTAAGCTGTTGCTTAAAACACTAGTGCTTAGGAAATCTATTGGAGGCAGAAGCAGTCAAGCGTAGCCTAGGGTTAGTGTTAGGCTTAGGGTTAGGCTTAGGGTACGGCTTAGGGTACGGGTTTGGGGAGGGGTTCGGGTACGGCGTAGGGTATGGGTTAGGGTTAGTGTTAGGGTTAGGGCTCGGTTTAGGGTACGCGTTAGGATTAGGGTACGTGTTAGGGTTAGGTTAGGGGTTAGGGTTAGAGTACGCATTAGGGTTAGGGTAGTTAGGGTTAGGGTTAGGGTTAGGGTTAGGGCTCGGTTTAGGGTACGGGTTAGGATTAGGGTACGTGTTAGGGTTAGGGTAGGGGTTAGGGTTAGGGTACGCGTTAGGGTTAGGGCAGTTATTAAACCTATCCCACTCTCTAGATATCCCTTAGCACGTAAAGGAATATTATTTGAGGGTCCAGCCATGGAGAAGAGTTTAGACACTAGGATAAGATAAGGAACACACCCATTATAAAGAAATCACATTAGGATTCTCTTTTTAAGCTGTTCCTTAAAACACTAGTGCTTAGGAAATCTATTGTAGGCAGAAGCAGTCAAGGGTAGCCTAGGGTTAGGGTTAGGCTTAGGGTTAGGCTTAGGGTACGGCTTAGGGTACGGGTTCGGGGAGGGGTTCGGGTACGGCGTAGGGTATGGGTTAGGGTTAGTGTTAGGGTTAGTGTTAGGGTTAGGGTTCGGTTCAGGGTACGGGTTAGGATTAGGGTACGTGTTAGGGTTAGGGTAGGGGTTAGGGTTAGGGTACGCTTTAGGGTTAGGGTATTTATTAAACCTATCCCACTCTCTAGATACCCCTTAGCACGTAAAGGAATATTATTTGGGGGTCCAGCCATGGAGGAGAGTTTAAACACTAGGATAAGATAAGGAACACACCCATTTTAAAGAAATCACATTAGGATTCTCTTTTTAAGCTGTTCCTTAAAACACTAGCGCTTAGGAAACCTATTGGAGGCAGAAGCAGTCAAGGGTAGCCTAGGGTTAGGGTTAGGCTTAGGGTTAGGCTTAGGGTACGGCTTAGGGTACGGGTTCGGGGAGGGGTGCGGGTACGGCGTAGGATATGGTTTAGGGTTAGGGTTAGGGTTAGTGTTACGGTTAGGGCTCGGTTTAGGGTACGGGTCAGGATTAGGGTACGTGTTAGGGTTAGGGTAGGGGTTAGAGTTAGGGTACGCGTTAGGGTTAGGTTAGTTATTAAACCTATCCCACTCTCTAGATACCCCTTAGCACGTAAAGGAATATTATTTGGGGGTCCAGCCATGGAGAAGAGTTTAGACACTAGGATAAATAAGGAACACACCCATTATAAAGAAATCACATTAGGATTCTCTTTTTAAGCTGTTCCTTAAAACACTAGTGCTTAGGAAATCTATTGGAGGCAGAAGCAGTCAAGGGTAGCCTAGGGTTAGGGTTAGGCTTAGGGTTAGGCTTAGGGTAGGGGTTTGGGGAGGGGTTCGGCTACGGCGTAGTGTATGGGTTAGGGTTAGCGTTAGGGGAAGTGTTAGGGTTAGGGCTCGGTTTAGGGTACGGGTTAGGATTAGGGTACGTGTTAGGGTTAGGGTAGGGGTTAGGGTTAGGTTACGCGTTAGGGCTAGGGTAGTTAGTAAACCTATCCCACTCTCTAGCTCCCCCTTAGCACGTAAAGGAATATTATTTGGGGGTCCAGCCATGGAGAAGAGTTTAGACACTAGGATAAGATAAGGAACACACCCATTATAAAGAAATCACATTAGGATTCTCTTTTTAAGCTGTTTCGTAAAACACTACTGCTTAGGAAATCAATTGGAGGCAGAAGCAGTCAAGGGTAGCCTAGGGTTAGGGTTAGGCTTAGGGTTAGGTTTAGGGTATGGCTTAGGGTACGGGTTCGGGGAGGGGTGCGGGTACGGCGTAGGGTATGAGTTAGGGTTAGTGTTAGTGTTAGGGTTAGGGCTCGGTTTGGGGTACAGGTTAGGATTAGGGTACGTGTTAGGGTTAGGGTAGGGGTTAGGGTTAGGGTACGCGTTAGGGTTAGGGTAGTTATTAAACCTATCCCACTCTCTAGATACCCCTTAGCACGTAAGGGAATATTATTTGGGGGTGCAGCCATGGAGAAGAGTTTAGACACTAGGATAAGATAAGGAACACACCCATTATAAAGAAATCACATTAGGATTCTCTTTTTAAGCTGTTCCTTAAAACACTAGTGCTTAGGAAATCTATTGGAGGCAGAAGCAGTCAAGGGTAGCCTAGGGTTAGGGTTAGGCTTAGGGTTAGGCTTAGGGTACGGCTTAGGGTACGGGTTCGGGGAGGGGTGCGGGTACGGCATAGGGTATGGGTTAGGGTTAGGGTTAGGGTTAGTGTTAGGGTTAGGGCTCGGTTTAGGGTATGGGTTAGGATTAGGGTACGTGTTAGGGTTAGGGTAGGGGTTAGGGTTAGGGTACGCATTAGGGTTAGGGTAGTTATTAAACCTATCCCACTCTCTAGATACCCCTTAGCACATAAAGGAATATTATTTGAGGATCCAGCCATGGAGAAGAGTTTAGACACTAGGATAAGATAAGGAACACTTCCATTATAAAGAAATCACATTAGGATTCTCTTTTTAAGCTGTTCCTTAAAACACTAGTGCTTAGGAAATCTATTGGAGGCAGAAGCAGTCAAGGGTAGCCTAGGGTTAGGGTTAGACTTAGGGTTAGGGTTAGGGTACGGCTTAGGGTACAGGTTCGGGGAGGGGTTCGGGTACGGCGTAGGGTATGGGTTAGGGTTAGGGTTAGGGTTAGTGTTAGGGTTAGGGCTCGGTTTAGGGTACGGGTTAGGATTAGGGTACCTGTTAGGGTTAGGGTAGGGGTTAGGGTTAGGGTACGCGTTAGGGTTAGGGTAGTTATTAAACCTATCCCACTCTCTAGATACCCCTTAGCACGTAAAAGAATATTATTTGGGGGTCCAACCATGGAGAAGAGTTTAGACACTAGGATAAGATAAGGAACACACCCATTATAAAGAAATCACATTAGGATTCTCTTTTTCAGCTGTTCCTTAAAACACTAGTGCTTAGGAAATCTATTGGAGGCAGAAGCAGTCAAGGGTAGCCTAGGGTTAGGGTTAGGCTTAGGGTACGGCTTAGGGTAAGGGTTCGGGGAGGGTTTCGGGTACGGCGTAAGGTATGGGTTAGGGTTAGGGTTAGGGTTAGTGTTAGGGTTAGGGCTCGGTTTAGGGTACGGTTAGGATTAGGGTACGTGTTAGGTTTACGGTAGGGGTTAGGGTTAGGGTACGCGTTAGGGTTAGGGTAGTTAGTAAACCTATCCCACTCTCTAGATACCCCTTAGCACGTAAAGGAATATTATTTGGGGGTCCAGCCATGGAGAAGAATTTAGACACTAGGATAAGATAAGGAACACACCCATTATAAAGAAATCACATTAGGATTCTCTTTTTAAGCTGTTGCTTAAAACACTTGTGCTTAGGAAATCTATTGGAGGCAGAAGCAGTCAAGGGTAGCCTAGGGTTAGTGTTAGGCTTAGGGTTAGGCTTAGGGTACGGCTTAGGGTACGGGTTCGGGGAGGGGTTCGGGTACGGCGTAGGGTATGGGTTAGGGTTAGTGTTAGGGTTAGGGCTCGGTTTAGGGTACGCGTTAGGATTAGGGTACGTGTTAGGGTTAGGGTAGGGGTTAGGGTTAGAGTACGCATTAGGGTTAGGGTAGTTAGGGTTAGGGTTAGGGTTAGGGTTAGGGTTAGGGCTCGGTTTAGGGTACGGGTTAGGATTAGGGTACGTGTTAGGGTTAGGGTAGGGGTTAGGGTTAGGGTACGCGTTAGGGTTAGGGTAGTTATTAAACCTATCCCACTCTCTAGATATCCCTTAGCACGTAAAGGAATATTATTTGAGGGTCCAGCCATGGAGAAGAGTTTAGACACTAGGATAAGGTAAGGAACACACCCATTATAAAGAAATCACATTAGGATTCTCTTTTTAAGCTGTTCCTTAAAACACTAGTGCTTAGGAAATCTATTGGAGGCAGAAGCAGTCAAGGGTAGCCTAGGGTTAGGGTTAGGCTTAGGGTTAGGCTTAGGGTACGGCTTAGGGTACGGGTTCGGGGAGGGGTTCGGGTACAGCGTAGGGTATGGGTTAGGGTTAGTGTTAGGGTTAGGGTTCGGTTCAGGGTACGGGTTAGGATTAGGGTACGTGTTAGGGTTAGGGTAGGGGTTAGGGTTAGGGTACGCTTTAGGGTTAGGGTATTTATTAAACCTATCCCACTCTCTAGATACCCCTTAGCACGTAAAGGAATATTATTTGGGGGTCCAGCCATGGAGGAGAGTTTAAACACTAGGATAAGATAAGGAACACACCCATTTTAAAGAAATCACATTAGGATTCTCTTTTTAAGCTGTTCCTTAAAACACTAGTGCTTAGGAAACCTATTGGAGGCAGAAGCAGTCAAGGGTAGCCTAGGGTTAGGGTTAGGCTTAGGGTTAGGCTTAGGGTACGGCTTAGGGTACGGGTTCGGGGAGGGGTGCGGGTACGGCGTAGGATATGGTTTAGGGTTAGGGTTAGGGTTAGTGTTACGGTTAGGGCTCGGTTTAGGATACGGGTCAGGATTAGGGTACGTGTTAGGGTTAGGGTAGGGGTTAGAGTTAAGGTACGCGTTAGGGTTAGGGTAGTTATTAAACCTATCCCACTCTCTAGATACCCCTTAGCACGTAAAGGAATATTATTTGGGGGTCCAGCCATGGAGAGGAGTTTAGACACTAGGATAAATAAGGAACACACCCATTATAAAGAAATCACATTAGGATTCTCTTTTTAAGCTGTTCCTTAAAACACTAGTGCTTAGGAAATCTATTGGAGGCAGAAGCAGTCAAGGGTAGCCTAGGGTTAGTGTTAGGCTTAGGGTTAGGCTTAGGGTACGGCTTAGGGTACGGGTTCGGGGAGGGGTTCGGGTACAGCGTAGGGTATGGGTTAGGGTTAGGGTTAGGGTTAGTGTTAAGGTTAGGGCTCGGTTTAGGGTACGGGTTAGCATTAGGGTACGTGTTAGGGTTAGGGTAGGGGTTAGGGTTAGGGTACGCGTTAGGGTTAGGGTAGTTAGTAAACCTATCCCACTCTCTATATACCCCTTAGCACGTAAACGAATATTATTTGGGTGTTCACCATGGAGAAGAGTTTAGACACTAGGATAAGATAAGGAACACACCCATTATAAAGAAATCACATTAGGATTCTCTTTTTAAGCTGTTGCTTAAAACACTAGTGCTTAGGAAATCTATTGGAGGCAGAAGCAGTCAAGGGTAGCCTAGGGTTAGTGTTAGGCTTAGGGTTAGGCTTAGGATACGGCTTAGGGTACGGGTTTGGGGAGGGGTTCGGGTACGGCGTAGGGTATGGGTTAGGGTTAGGGTTAGTGTTAGTGTTAGGGTTAGGGCTCGGTTTAGGGTACGGGTTAGGATTAGGGTACGTGTTAGGGTTAGGGTAGGGGTTAGGGTTAGGGTGCGCGTTAGGGTTAGGGTAGTTAGTAAACCTATCCCACTCTCTAGATACCCCTTAGCACGTAAAGGAGTATTATTTGGGGGTCCAGCCATGGAGAAGAGTTTAGACACTAGGATAAGATAAGGAACACACCCATTATAAAGAAATCACGTTAGGATTGCCTTTTTCAGCTGTTCCTTAAAACACTAGTGCTTAGGAAATCTATTGGAGGCAGAAGCAGTCAAGGGTAGCCTAGGGTTAGGGTTAGGCTTAGGGTTAGGCTTAGGGTACGGCTTAGGGTACGGGTTTGGGGAGGGGTTCGGGTATGGCGTAGGGTATGGGTTAGGGTTAGGGTTAGGGTTAGTGTTCGGGTTAGGGCTCGGTTTAGGGTACGGGTTAGGATTAGGGTACGTGTTAGGGTTAGGGTAGGGGTTAGGGTTAGGGTACGCGTTAGGGTTAGGGTAGTTATTAAACCTATCCCACTCTCTAGATACCCCTTAGCACGTAAAGGAATATTATTTGGGGGTCCAGCCATGGAGAAGAGTTTAGACACTAGGATAAGATAAGGAACACACCCATTATAAATAAATCACTTTAGGATTCTCTTTTTAAGCTGTTCCTTAAAACACTAGTGCTTAGGAAATCTATTGGAGGCAGAAGCAGTCAAGGGTAGCCTAGGGTTAGGGTTAGGCTTAGGGTTAGGTTTAGGGTACGGCTTGGGGAATGGGTTCGGGGAGGGGTTCGGGTACGGCGTAGGGTATGGTTTAGGGTTAGGGTTAGGGTTAGTGTTAGGGTTAGGGCTCGGTTTAGGGTACGGGTTAGGATTAGGGTACGTGTTAGGGTTAGGGTAGGGGTTAGGGTTAGGTTACGCGTTAGGGCTAGGGTAGTTAGTAAACCTATCCCACTCTCTCCTCCCCCATAGCACGTAAAGGAATATTATTTGGGGGTCCAGCCATGGAGAAGAGTTTAGACACTAGGATAAGATAAGGAACACACCCATTATAAAGAAATCACTTTAGGATTCTCTTTTTAAGCTGTTCCTTAAAACACTAGTGCTTAGGAAATCTATTGGAGGCAGAAGCAGTCAAGGGTAGCCTAGGGTTAGGGTTAGGCTTAGGGTTAGGCTTAGGGTACGGCTTAGGGTACGGGTTCGGGGAGGGTTACGGGTACGGCGTAGGGTATGGGTTAGGGTTAGGGTTAGGGTTAGTGTTAGGGTTAGGGCTCGGTTTAGGGTACGGTTAGGATTAGGGTACGTGTTAGGTTTAGGGTAGGGGTTAGGGTTAGGGTACGCGTTAGGGTTAGGGTAGTTAGTAAACCTATCCCACTCTCTAGATACCCCTTAGCACGTAAAGGAATATTATTTGGGGGTCCAGCCATGGAGAAGAATTTAGACACTAGGATAAGATAAGGAACACACCCATTATAAAGAAATCACATTAGGATTCTCTTTTTAAGCTGTTGCTTAAAACACTAGTGCTTAGGAAATCTATTGGAGGCAGAAGCAGTCAAGGGTAGCCTAGGGTTAGTGTTAGGCTTAGGGTTAGGCTTAGGGTACGGCTTAGGGTACGGGTTCGGGGAGGGGTTCGGGTACGGCGTAGGGTATGGGTTAGGGTTAGTGTTAGGGTTAGGGCTCGGTTTAGGGTACGCGTTAGGATTAGGGTACGTGTTAGGGTTAGGGTAGGGGT
This sequence comes from Balaenoptera borealis, assembly GCF_965194805.1. Classification (NCBI taxonomy): domain Eukaryota; kingdom Metazoa; phylum Chordata; class Mammalia; order Artiodactyla; family Balaenopteridae; genus Balaenoptera; species Balaenoptera borealis. The sequence goes on from NW_028123857.1 coordinate 628,059, forward strand.
TAGGGTTAGAGTACGCATTAGGGTTAGGGTAGTTAGGGTTAGGGTTAGGGTTAGGGTTAGGGTTAGGGCTCGGTTTAGGGTACAGGTTAGGATTAGGGTACGTGTTAGGGTTAGGGTAGGGGTTAGGGTTAGGGTACGCGTTAGGGTTAGGGTAGTTATTAAACCTATCCCACTCTCTAGATATCCCTTACACGTAAAGGAATATTATTTGAGGGTCCAGCCATGGAGAAGAGTTTAGACACTAGGATAAGGTAAGGAACACACCCATTATAAAGAAATCACATTAGGATTCTCTTTTTAAGCTGTTCCTTAAAACACTAGTGCTTAGGAAATCTATTGGAGGCAGAAGCAGTCAAGGGTAGCCTAGGGTTAGGGTTAGGCTTAGGGTTAGGCTTAGGGTACGGCTTAGGGTACGCGTTCGGGGAGGGGTTCGGGTACAGCGTAGGGTATGAGTTAGGGTTAGGGTTAGGGTTAGTGTTAAGGTTAGGGCTCGGTTTAGGGTACGGGTTAGCATTAGGGTACGTGTTAGGGTTAGGGTAGGGGTTAGGGTTAGGGTACGCGTTAGGGTTAGGGTAGTTAGTAAACCTATCCCACTCTCTATATACCCCTTAGCACGTAAACGAATATTATTTGGGGGTTCACCATGGAGAAGAGTTTAGACACTAGGATAAGATAAGGAACACACCCATTATAAAGAAATCACATTAGGATTCTCTTTTTAAGCTGTTGCTTAAAACACTAGTGCTTAGGAAATCTATTGGAGGCAGAAGCAGTCAAGGGTAGCCTAGGGTTAGTGTTAGGCTTAGGGTTAGGCTTAGGGTACGGCTTAGGGTACGGGTTTGGGGAGGGGTTCGGGTACGGCGTAGGGTATGGGTTAGGGTTAGGGTTAGTGTTAGTGTTAGGGTTAGGGCTCGGTTTAGGGTACGGGTTAGGATTAGGGTACGTGTTAGGGTTAGGGTAGGGGTTAGGGTTAGGGTACGCGTTAGGGTTAGGGTAGTTAGTAAACCTATCCCACTCTCTAGATACCCCTTAGCACGTAAAGGAGTATTATTTGGGGGTCCAGCCATGGAGAAGAGTTTAGACACTAGGATAAGATAAGGAACACACCCATTATAAAGAAATCACATTAGGATTGCCTTTTTCAGCTGTTCCTTAAAACACTAGTGCTTAGGAAATCTATTGGAGGCAGAAGCAGTCAAGGGTAGCCTAGGGTTAGGGTTAGGCTTAGGGTTAGGCTTAGGGTACGGCTTAGGGTACGGGTTTGGGGAGGGGTTCGGGTATGGCGTAGGGTATGGGTTAGGGTTAGGGTTAGGGTTAGTGTTCGGGTTAGGGCTCGGTTTAGGGTACGGGTTAGGATTAGGGTACGTGTTAGGGTTAGGGTAGGGGTTAGGGTTAGGGTACGCGTTAGGGTTAGGGTAGTTATTAAACCTATCCCACTCTCTAGATACCCCTTAGCACGTAAAGGAATATTATTTGGGGGTCCAGCCATGGAGAAGAGTTTAGACACTAGGATAAGATAAGGAACACACCCATTATAAAGAAATCACTTTAGGATTCTCTTTTTAAGCTGTTCCTTAAAACACTAGTGCTTAGGAAATCTATTGGAGGCAGAAGCAGTCAAGGGTAGCCTAGGGTTAGGGTTAGGCTTAGGGTTAGGTTTAGGGTACGGCTTGGGGAATGGGTTCGGGGAGGGGTTCGGGTACGGCGTAGGGTATGGTTTAGGGTTAGGGTTAGGGTTAGTGTTAGGGTTAGGGCTCGGTTTAGGGTACGGGTTAGGATTAGGGTACGTGTTAGGGTTAGGGTAGGGGTTAGGGTTAGGTTACGCGTTAGGGCTAGGGTAGTTAGTAAACCTATCCCACTCTCTCCTCCCCCATAGCACGTAAAGGAATATTATTTGGGGGTCCAGCCATGGAGAAGAGTTTAGACACTAGGATAAGATAAGGAACACACCCATTATAAAGAAATCACATTAGGATTCTCTTTTTAAGCTGTTTCTTAAAACACTACTGCTTAGGAAATCAATTGGAGGCAGAAGCAGTAAAGGGTAGCCTAGGGTTAGGGTTAGGCTTACGGTTAGGTTTAGGGTATGGCTTAGGGTACGGGTTCGGGGAGGGGTGCGGGTACGGCGTAGGGTATGGGTTAGGGTTAGGGTTAGTGTTAGTGTTAGGGTTAGGGCTCGGTTTGGGGTACAGGTTAGGATTAGGGTACGTGTTAGGGTTAGGGTAGGGGTTAGGGTTAGGGTACGCGTTAGGGTTAGGGTAGTTATTAAACCTATCCCACTCTCTAGATACCCCTTAGCACGTAAGGCAATATTATTTGGGGGTGCAGCCATGGAGAAGAGTTTAGACACTAGGATAAGATAAGGAACACACCCATTATAAAGAAATCACATTAGGATTCTCTTTTTAAGCTGTTCCTTAAAACACTAGTGCTTAGGAAATCTATTGGAGGCAGAAGCAGTCAAGGGTAGCCTAGGGTTAGGGTTAGGCTTAGGGTTAGGCTTAGGGTACGGCTTAGGTTACGGGTTCGGGGAGGGGTGCGGGTACGGCGTAGGGTATGGGTTAGGGTTAGGGTTAGGGTTAGTGTTAGGGTTAGGGCTCGGTTTAGGGTACGGGTTAGGATTAGGGTACGTGTTAGGGTTAGGGTAGGGGTTAGGGTTAGGGTACGCATTAGGGTTAGGGTACTTATTAAACCTATCCCACTCTCTAGATACCCCTTAGCACATAAAGGAATATTATTTGAGGGTCCAGCCATGGAGAAGAGTTTAGACACTAGGATAAGATAAGGAACACACCCATTATAAAGAAATCACATTAGGATTCTCTTTTTCAGCTGTTCCTTAAAACACTAGTGCTTAGGAAATCTATTGGAGGCAGAAGCAGTCAAGGGTAGCCTAGGGTTAGGGTTAGGCTTAGGGTTAGGCTTAGGGTACGGCTTAGGGTAAGGGTTCGGGGAGGGTTTCGGGTACGGCGTAGGGTATGGGTTAGGGTTAGGGTTAGGGTTAGTGTTAGGGTTAGGGCTCGGTTTAGGGTACGGTTAGGATTAGGGTACGTGTTAGGTTTAGGGTAGGGGTTAGGGTTAGGGTACGCGTTAGGCTTAGGGTAGTTAGTAAACCTATCCCACTCTCTAGATACCCCTTAGCACGTAAAGGAATATTATTTGGGGGTCCAGCCATGGAGAAGAATTTAGACACTAGGATAAGATAAGGAACACACCCATTATAAAGAAATCACATTAGGATTCTCTTTTTAAGCTGTTGCTTAAAACACTAGTGCTTAGGAAATCTATTGGAGGCAGAAGCAGTCAAGCGTAGCCTAGGGTTAGTGTTAGGCTTAGGGTTAGGCTTAGGGTACGGCTTAGGGTACGGGTTTGGGGAGGGGTTCGGGTACGGCGTAGGGTATGGGTTAGGGTTAGTGTTAGGGTTAGGGCTCGGTTTAGGGTACGCGTTAGGATTAGGGTACGTGTTAGGGTTAGGTTAGGGGTTAGGGTTAGAGTACGCATTAGGGTTAGGGTAGTTAGGGTTAGGGTTAGGGTTAGGGTTAGGGTTAGGGCTCGGTTTAGGGTACGGGTTAGGATTAGGGTACGTGTTAGGGTTAGGGTAGGGGTTAGGGTTAGGGTACGCGTTAGGGTTAGGGCAGTTATTAAACCTATCCCACTCTCTAGATATCCCTTAGCACGTAAAGGAATATTATTTGAGGGTCCAGCCATGGAGAAGAGTTTAGACACTAGGATAAGATAAGGAACACACCCATTATAAAGAAATCACATTAGGATTCTCTTTTTAAGCTGTTCCTTAAAACACTAGTGCTTAGGAAATCTATTGTAGGCAGAAGCAGTCAAGGGTAGCCTAGGGTTAGGGTTAGGCTTAGGGTTAGGCTTAGGGTACGGCTTAGGGTACGGGTTCGGGGAGGGGTTCGGGTACGGCGTAGGGTATGGGTTAGGGTTAGTGTTAGGGTTAGTGTTAGGGTTAGGGTTCGGTTCAGGGTACGGGTTAGGATTAGGGTACGTGTTAGGGTTAGGGTAGGGGTTAGGGTTAGGGTACGCTTTAGGGTTAGGGTATTTATTAAACCTATCCCACTCTCTAGATACCCCTTAGCACGTAAAGGAATATTATTTGGGGGTCCAGCCATGGAGGAGAGTTTAAACACTAGGATAAGATAAGGAACACACCCATTTTAAAGAAATCACATTAGGATTCTCTTTTTAAGCTGTTCCTTAAAACACTAGCGCTTAGGAAACCTATTGGAGGCAGAAGCAGTCAAGGGTAGCCTAGGGTTAGGGTTAGGCTTAGGGTTAGGCTTAGGGTACGGCTTAGGGTACGGGTTCGGGGAGGGGTGCGGGTACGGCATAGGATATGGTTTAGGGTTAGGGTTAGGGTTAGTGTTACGGTTAGGGCTCGGTTTAGGGTACGGGTCAGGATTAGGGTACGTGTTAGGGTTAGGGTAGGGGTTAGAGTTAGGGTACGCGTTAGGGTTAGGTTAGTTATTAAACCTATCCCACTCTCTAGATACCCCTTAGCACGTAAAGGAATATTATTTGGGGGTCCAGCCATGGAGAAGAGTTTAGACACTAGGATAAATAAGGAACACACCCATTATAAAGAAATCACATTAGGATTCTCTTTTTAAGCTGTTCCTTAAAACACTAGTGCTTAGGAAATCTATTGGAGGCAGAAGCAGTCAAGGGTAGCCTAGGGTTAGGGTTAGGCTTAGGGTTAGGCTTAGGGTAGGGGTTTGGGGAGGGGTTCGGCTACGGCGTAGTGTATGGGTTAGGGTTAGGGTTAGGGGTAGTGTTAGGGTTAGGGCTCGGTTTAGGGTACGGGTTAGGATTAGGGTACGTGTTAGGGTTAGGGTAGGGGTTAGGGTTAGGTTACGCGTTAGGGCTAGGGTAGTTAGTAAACCTATCCCACTCTCTAGCTCCCCCTTAGCACGTAAAGGAATATTATTTGGGGGTCCAGCCATGGAGAAGAGTTTAGACACTAGGATAAGATAAGGAACACACCCATTATAAAGAAATCACATTAGGATTCTCTTTTTAAGCTGTTTCTTAAAACACTACTGCTTAGGAAATCAATTGGAGGCAGAAGCAGTCAAGGGTAGCCTAGGGTTAGGGTTAGGCTTAGGGTTAGGTTTAGGGTATGGCTTAGGGTACGGGTTCGGGGAGGGGTGCGGGTACGGCGTAGGGTATGGGTTAGGGTTAGTGTTAGTGTTAGGGTTAGGGCTCGGTTTGGGGTACAGGTTAGGATTAGGGTACGTGTTAGGGTTAGGGTAGGGGTTAGGGTTAGGGTACGCGTTAGGGTTAGGGTAGTTATTAAACCTATCCCACTCTCTAGATACCCCTTAGCACGTAAGGGAATATTATTTGGGGGTGCAGCCATGGAGAAGAGTTTAGACACTAGGATAAGATAAGGAACACACCCATTATAAAGAAATCACATTAGGATTCTCTTTTTAAGCTGTTCCTTAAAACACTAGTGCTTAGGAAATCTATTGGAGGCAGAAGCAGTCAAGGGTAGCCTAGGGTTAGGGTTAGGCTTAGGGTTAGGCTTAGGGTAGGGGTTTGGGGAGGGGTTCGGCTACGGCGTAGGGTATGGGTTAGGGTTAGGGTTAGGGTTAGTGTTAGGGTTAGGGCTCGGTTTAGGGTACGGGTTAGGATTAGGGTACGTGTTAGGGTTAGGGTAGGGGTTAGGGTTAGGTTACGCGTTAGGGCTAGGGTAGTTAGTAAACCTATCCCACTCTCTAGCTCCCCCTTAGCACGTAAAGGAATATTATTTGGGGGTCCAGCCATGGAGAAGAGTTTAGACACTAGGATAAGATAAGGAACACACCCATTATAAAGAAATCACATTAGGATTCTCTTTTTAAGCTGTTTCTTAAAACACTACTGCTTAGGAAATCAACTGGAGGCAGAAGCAGTCAAGGGTAGCCTAGGGTTAGGGTTAGGCTTAGGGTTAGGTTTAGGGTATGGCTTAGGGTACGGGTTCGGGGAGGGGTGCGGGTACGGCGTAGGGTATGGGTTAGGGTTAGTGTTAGTGTTAGGGTTAGGGCTCGGTTTGGGGTACAGGTTAGGATTAGGGTACGTGTTAGGATTAGGGTAGGGGTTAGGGTTAGGGTACGCGTTAGGGTTAGGGTAGTTATTAAACCTATCCCACTCTCTAGATACCCCTTAGCACGTAAGGGAATATTATTTGGGGGTGCAGCCATGGAGAAGAGTTTAGACACTAGGATAAGATAAGGAACACACCCATTATAAAGAAATCACATTAGGATTCTCTTTTTAAGCTGTTCCTTAAAACACTAGTGCTTAGGAAATCTATTGGAGGCAGAAGCAGTCAAGGGTAGCCTAGGGTTAGGGTTAGGCTTAGGGTTAGGGTTAGGGTACGGCTTAGGGTACGGGTTCGGGGAGGGGTGCGGGTACGGCGTAGGGTATGGGTTAGGGTTAGGGTTAGGGTTAGTGTTAGGGTTAGGGCTCGGTTTAGGGTATGGGTTAGGATTAGGGTACGTGTTAGGGTTAGGGTAGGGGTTAGGGTTAGGGTACGCATTAGGGTTAGGGTAGTTATTAAACGTATCCCACTCTCTAGATACCCCTTAGCACATAAAGGAATATTATTTGAGGATCCAGCCATGGAGAAGAGTTTAGACACTAGGATAAGATAAGGAACACACCCATTATAAAGAAATCACATTAGGATTCTCTTTTTAAGCTGTTCCTTAAAACACTAGTGCTTAGGAAATCTATTGGAGGCAGAAGCAGTCAAGGGTAGCCTAGGGTTAGGTTTAGGCTTAGGGTTAGGGTTAGGGTACGGCTTAGGGTACAGGTTCGGGGAGGGGTTCGGGTACGGCGTAGGGTATGGGTTAGGGTTAGGGTTAGGGTTAGTGTTAGGGTTAGGGCTCGGTTTAGGGTACGGGTTAGGATTAGGGTACGTGTTAGGGTTAGGGTAGGGGTTAGGGTTAGGGTACGCGTTAGGGTTAGGGTAGTTATTAAACCTATCCCACTCTCTAGATACCCCTTAGCACGTAAAAGAATATTATTTGGGGGTCCAACCATGGAGAAGAGTTTAGACACTAGGATAAGATAAGGAACACACCCATTATAAAGAAATCACATTAGGATTCTCTTTTTCAGCTGTTCCTTAAAACACTAGTGCTTAGGAAATCTATTGGAGGCAGAAGCAGTCAAGGGTAGCCTAGGGTTAGGGTTAGGCTTAGGGTTAGGCTTAGGGTACGGCTTAGGGTAAGGGTTCGGGGAGGGTTTCGGGTACGGCGTAGGGTATGGGTTAGGGTTAGGGTTAGGGTTAGTGTTAGGGTTAGGGCTCGGTTTAGGGTACGGTTAGGATTAGGGTACGTGTTAGGTTTACGGTAGGGGTTAGGGTTAGGGTACGCGTTAGGGTTAGGGTAGTTAGTAAACCTATCCCACTCTCTAGATACCCCTTAGCACGTAAAGGAATATTATTTGGGGGTCCAGCCATGGAGAAGAATTTAGACACTAGGATAAGATAAGGAACACACCCATTATAAAGAAATCACATTAGGATTCTCTTTTTAAGCTGTTGCTTAAAACACTAGTGCTTAGGAAATCTATTGGAGGCAGAAGCAGTCAAGGGTAGCCTAGGGTTAGTGTTAGGCTTAGGGTTAGGCTTAGGGTACGGCTTAGGGTACGGGTTCGGGGAGGGGTTCGGGTACGGCATAGGGTATGGGTTAGGGTTAGTGTTAGGGTTAGGGCTCGGTTTAGGGTACGCGTTAGGATTAGGGTACGTGTTAGGGTTAGGGTAGGGGTTAGGGTTAGAGTACGCATTAGGGTTAGGGTAGTTAGGGTTAGGGTTAGGGTTAGGGTTAGGGTTAGGGCTCGGTTTAGGGTACAGGTTAGGATTAGGGTACGTGTTAGGGTTAGGGTAGGGGTTAGGGTTAGGGTACGCGTTAGGGTTAGGGTAGTTATTAAACCTATCCCACTCTCTAGATATCCCTTAGCACGTAAAGGAATATTATTTGAGGGTCCAGCCATGGAGAAGAGTTTAGACACTAGGATAAGGTAAGGAACACACCCATTATAAAGAAATCACATTAGGATTCTCTTTTTAAGCTGTTCCTTAAAACACTAGTGCTTAGGAAATCTATTGGAGGCAGAAGCAGTCAAGGGTAGCCTAGGGTTAGGGTTAGGCTTAGGGTTAGGCTTAGGGTACGGCTTAGGGTACGGGTTCGGGGAGGGGTTCGGGTACAGCGTAGGGTATGAGTTAGGGTTAGGGTTAGGGTTAGTGTTAAGGTTAGGGCTCGGTTTAGGGTACGGGTTAGCATTAGGGTACGTGTTAGGGTTAGGGTAGGGGTTAGGGTTAGGGTACGCGTTAGGGTTAGGGTAGTTAGTAAACCTATCCCACTCTCTATATACCCCTTAGCACGTAAACGAATATTATTTGGGGGTTCACCATGGAGAAGAGTTTAGACACTAGGATAAGATAAGGAACACACCCATTATAAAGAAATCACATTAGGATTCTCTTTTTAAGCTGTTGCTTAAAACACTAGTGCTTAGGAAATCTATTGGAGGCAGAAGCAGTCAAGGGTAGCCTAGGGTTAGTGTTAGGCTTAGGGTTAGGCTTAGGGTACGGCTTAGGGTACGGGTTTGGGGAGGGGTTCGGGTACGGCGTAGGGTATGGGTTAGGGTTAGGGTTAGTGTTAGTGTTAGGGTTAGGGCTCGGTTTAGGGTACGGGTTAGGATTAGGGTACGTGTTAGGGTTAGGGTAGGGGTTAGGGTTAGGGTACGCGTTAGGGTTAGGGTAGTTAGTAAACCTATCCCACTCTCTAGATACCCCTTAGCACGTAAAGGAGTATTATTTGGGGTTCCAGCCATGGAGAAGAGTTTAGACACTAGGATAAGATAAGGAACACACCCATTATAAAGAAATCACATTAGGATTGCCTTTTTCAGCTGTTCCTTAAAACACTAGTGCTTAGGAAATCTATTGGAGGCAGAAGCAGTCAAGGGTAGCCTAGGGTTAGGGTTAGGCTTAGGGTTAGGCTTAGGGTACGGCTTAGGGTACGGGTTTGGGGAGGGGTTCGGGTATGGCGTAGGGTATGGGTTAGGGTTAGGGTTAGGGTTAGTGTTCGGGTTAGGGCTCGGTTTAGGGTACGGGTTAGGATTAGGGTACGTGTTAGGGTTAGGGTAGGGGTTAGGGTTAGGGTACGCGTTAGGGTTAGGTTAGTTAGTAAACCTATCCCACTCTCTATATACCCCTTAGCACGTAAACGAATATTATTTGGGGGTTCAGCCATGGAGAAGAGTTTAGACACTAGGATAAGATAAGGAACACACCCATTATAAAGAAATCACATTAGGATTCTCTTTTTAAGCTGTTGCTTAAAACACTAGTGCTTAGGAAATCTATTGGAGGCAGAAGCAGTCAAGGGTAGCCTAGGGTTAGTGTTAGGCTTAGGGTACGGCTTAGGGTACGGCTTAGGGTACGGGTTTGGGGAGGGGTTCGGGTACGGCGTAGGGTATGGGTTAGGGTTAGGGTTAGTGTTAGTGTTAGGGTTAGGGCTCGGTTTAGGGTACGGGTTAGGATTAGGGTACGTGTTAGGGTTAGGGTAGGGGTTAGGGTTAGGGTACGCGTTAGGGTTAGGGTAGTTAGTAAACCTATCCCACTCTCTAGATACCCCTTAGCACGTAAAGGAGTATTATTTGGGGGTCCAGCCATGGAGAAGAGTTTAGACACTAGGATAAGATAAGGAACACACCCATTATAAAGAAATCACATTAGGATTCTCTTTTTCAGCTGTTCCTTAAAACACTACTGCTTAGGAAATCTATTGGAGGCAGAAGCAGTCAAGGGTAGCCTAGGGTTAGGGTTAGGCTTAGGGTTAGGCTTAGGGTACGGCTTAGGGTACGGGTTCGGGGAGGGTTTCGGGTACGGCATAGGGTATGGGTTAGGGTTAGGGTTAGGGTTAGTGTTAGGGTTAGGGCTCGGTTTAGGGTACGGTTAGGATTAGTGTACGTGTTAGGTTTAGGGTAGGGGTTAGGGTTAGGGTACGCGTTAGGGTTAGGGTAGTTAGTAAACCTATCCCACTCTCTAGATACCCCTTAGCACGTAAAGGAATATTATTTGGGGGTCCAGCCATGGAGAAGAGTTTAGACACTAGGATAAGATAAGGAACACACCCATTATAAAGAAATCACATTAGGATTCTCTTTTTAAGCTGTTGCTTAAAACACTAGTGCTTAGGAAATCTATTGGAGGCAGAAGCAGTCAAGGGTAGCCTAGGGTTAGTGTTAGGCTTAGGGTTAGGCTTAGGGTATGGCTTAGGGTACGGGTTTGGGGAGGGGTTCGGGTACGGCGTAGGGTATGGGTTAGGGTTAGTGTTAGTGTTAGTGTTAGGGTTAGGGCTCGGTTTAGGGTACGGGTTAGGATTAGGGTACGTGTTAGGGTTAGGGTAGGGGTTAGGGTTAGGGTACGCGTTAGGGTTAGGGTAGTTATTAAACCTATCCCACTCTCTAGATACCCCTTAGCACATAAAGGAATATTATTTGGGGGTCCAGCCATGGAGAAGAGTTTAGACACTAGGATAAGATAAGGAACACACCCATTATAAAGAAATCACTTTAGGATTCTCTTTTTAAGCTGTTCCTTAAAACACTAGTGCTTAGGAAATCTATTGGAGGCAGAAGCAGTCAAGGGTAGCCTAGGGTTAGGGTTAGGCTTAGGGTTAGGTTTAGGGTACGGCTTGGGGAATGGGTTCGGGGAGGGGTTCGGGTACGGCGTAGGGTATGGTTTAGGGTTAGGGTTAGGGTTAGTGTTAGGGTTAGGGCTCGGTTTAGGGTACGGGTTAGGATTAGGGTACGTGTTAGGGTTAGGGTAGGGGTTAGGGTTAGGTTACTCGTTAGGGCTAGGGTAGTTAGTAAACCTATCCCACTCTGTAGCTCCCCCTTAGCACGTAAAGGAATATTATTTGGGGGTCCAGCCATGGAGAAGAGTTTAGACACTAGGATAAGATAAGGAACACACCCATTATAAAGAAATCACATTAGGATTCTCTTTTTAAGCTGTTTCTTAAAACACTACTGCTTAGGAAATCAACTGGAGGCAGAAGCAGTCAAGGGTAGCCTAGGGTTAGGGTTAGGCTTAGGGTTAGGTTTAGGGTATGGCTTAGGGTACGGGTTCGGGGAGGTGTGCGGGTACGGCGTAGGGTATGGGTTAGGGTTACGGTTAGTGTTAGTGTTAGGGTTAGGGCTCGGTTTGGGGTACAGGTTAGGATTAGGGTACGTGTTAGGGTTAGGGTAGGGGTTAGGGTTAGGGTACGCATTAGGGTTAGGGTAGTTATTAAACCTATCCCACTCTCTAGATACCCATTAGCACGTAAGGGAATATTATTTGGGGGTGCAGCCATGGAGAAGAGTTTAGACACTAGGATAAGATAAGGAACACACCCATTATAAAGAAATCACATTAGGATTCTCTTTTTAAGCTGTTCCTAAAACACTAGTGCTTAGGAAATCTATTGGAGGCAGAAGCAGTCAAGGGTAGCCTAGGGTTAGGTTTAGGCTTAGGGTTAGGCTTAGGGTACGGCTTAGGGTACGGGTTCGGGGAGGGGTGCGGGTACGGCGTAGGGTATGGGTTAGGGTTAGGGTTAGTGTTAGTGTTAGGGTTAGGGCTCGGTTTAGGGTACGGGTTAGGATTAGGGTACGTGTTAGGGTTAGGGTAGGGGTTAGGGTTAGGGTACGCATTAGGGTTAGGGTACTTATTAAACCTATCCCACTCTCTAGATACCCCTTAGCACATAAAGGAATATTATTTGAGGGTCCAGCCATGGAGAAGAGTTTAGACACTAGGATAAGATAAGGAACACACCCATTATAAAGAAATCACATTAGGATTCTCTTTTTAAGCTGTTCCTTAAAACACTAGTGCTTAGGAAATCTATTGGAGGCAGAAGCAGTCAAGGGTAGCCTAGGGTTAGGGTTAGGCTTAGGGTTAGGCTTAGGGTACGGCTTGGGGTATGGGTTCGGGGAGGGGTTCGGGTACGGCATAGGGTATGTGTTAGGGTTAGGGTTAGGGTTAGTGTTAGGGTTAGGGCTCGGTTTAGGGTACGGGTTAAGATTAGGGTACGTGTTAGGGTTAGGGTTAGGGTAGGGGTTAGGGTTAGGGTACGCGTTAGGGTTAGGGTAGTTATAAAACCTATCCCACTCTCTAGATACCCCTTAGCACGTAAGGGAATATTATTTGGGGGTGCAGCCATGGAGAAGAGTTTAGACACTAGGATAAGATAAGGAACACACCCATTATAAAGAAATCACATTAGGATTCTCTTTTTAAGCTGTTCCTTAAAACACTAGTGCTTAGGAAATCTATTGGAGGCAGAAGCAGTCAAGGGTAGCCTAGGGTTAGTGTTAGGCTTAGGGTTAGGCTTAGGGTACGGGTTTGGGGAGGGGTTCGGCTACGGCGTAGGGTATGGGTTAGGGTTAGGGTTAGGGTTAGTGTTAGGGTTAGGGCTCGGTTTAGGGTACGGGTTAGGATTAGGGTACGTGTTAGGGTTAGTGTAGGGGTTAGGGTTAGAGTACGCATTAGGGTTAGGGTAGTTATTAAACCTATCCCACTCTCTAGATACCCCTTAGCACGTAAGGGAATATTATTTGGGGGTGCAGCCATGGAGAAGAGTTTAGACACTAAGATAAGATAAGGAACACACCCATTATAAAGAAATCACATTAGGATTCTCTTTTTAAGCTGTTCCTTAAAACACTAGTGCTTAGGAAATCTATTGGAGGCAGAAGCAGTCAAGGGTAGCCTAGGGTTAGGGTTAAGCTTAGGGTTAGGCTTAGGGTACGGCTTAGGGTACGGGTTCGGGGAGGGGTGCGGGTACGGCGTAGGGTATGGGTTAGGGTTAGGGTTAGGGTTAGTGTTAGGGTTAGGGCTCGGTTTAGGTTACGGGTTAGGATTAGGGTAAGTGTTAGGGTTAGGGTAGGGGTTAGGGTTAGGGTACGCGTTAGGGTTAGGGTAGTTAGTAAACCTATCCCACTCTCTAGATACCCCTTAGCACGTAAAGGAATATTATTTGAGGGTACAGCCATGGTGAAGAGTTTAGACACTAGGATAAGATAAGGAACACACCCATTATAAAGAAATCACATTAGGATTCTCTTTTTAAGCTGTTCCTTAAAACACTAGTGCTTAGGAAATCTATTGGAGGCAGAAGCAGTCAAGGGTAGCCTAGGGTTAGGGTTAGGCTTAGGGTTAGGCTTAGGGTACGGCTTAGGGTACGGGTTCGGGGAGGGGTTCGGGTACAGCGTAGGGTATGGGTTAGGGTTAGGGTTAGGGTTAGTGTTAAGTTTAGGGCTCGGTTTAGGGTACGGGTTAGGATTAGGGTACGTGTTAGGGTTAGGGTAGGGGTTAGGGTTAGGGTACGCGTTAGGGTTAGGTTAGTTAGTAAACCTATCCCACTCTCTATATACCCCTTAGCACGTAAACGAATATTATTTGGGGGTTCAGCCATGGAGAAGAGTTTAGACACTAGGATAAGATAAGGAACACACCCATTATAAAGAAATCACATTAGGATTCTCTTTTTAAGCTGTTGCTTAAAACACTAGTGCTTAGGAAATCTATTGGAGGCAGAAGCAGTCAAGGGTAGCCTAGGGTTAGTGTTAGGCTTAGGGTACGGCTTAGGGTACGGCTTAGGGTACGGGTTTGGGGAGGGGTTCGGGTACGGCGTAGGGTATGGGTTAGGGTTAGGGTTAGTGTTAGTGTTAGGGTTAGGGCTCGGTTTAGGGTACGGGTTAGGATTAGGGTACGTGTTAGGGTTAGGGTAGGGGTTAGGGTTAGGGTACGCGTTAGGGTTAGGGTAGTTAGTAAACCTATCCCACTCTCTAGATACCCCTTAGCACGTAAAGGAGTATTATTTGGGGGTCCAGCCATGGAGAAGAGTTTAGACACTAGGATAAGATAAGGAACACACCCATTATAAAGAAATCACATTAGGATTCTCTTTTTCAGCTGTTCCTTAAAACACTACTGCTTAGGAAATCTATTGGAGGCAGAAGCAGTCAAGGGTAGCCTAGGGTTAGGGTTAGGCTTAGGGTTAGGCTTAGGGTACGGCTTAGGGTACGGGTTCGGGGAGGGTTTCGGGTACGGCATAGGGTATGGGTTAGGGTTAGGGTTAGGGTTAGTGTTAGGGTTAGGGCTCGGTTTAGGGTACGGTTAGGATTAGTGTACGTGTTAGGTTTAGGGTAGGGGTTAGGGTTAGGGTACGCGTTAGGGTTAGGGTAGTTAGTAAACCTATCCCACTCTCTAGATACCCCTTAGCACGTAAAGGAATATTATTTGGGGGTCCAGCCATGGAGAAGAGTTTAGACACTAGGATAAGATAAGGAACACACCCATTATAAAGAAATCACATTAGGATTCTCTTTTTAAGCTGTTGCTTAAAACACTAGTGCTTAGGAAATCTATTGGAGGCAGAAGCAGTCAAGGGTAGCCTAGGGTTAGTGTTAGGCTTAGGGTTAGGCTTAGGGTATGGCTTAGGGTACGGGTTTGGGGAGGGGTTCGGGTACGGCGTAGGGTATGGGTTAGGGTTAGTGTTAGTGTTAGTGTTAGGGTTAGGGCTCGGTTTAGGGTACGGGTTAGGATTAGGGTACGTGTTAGTGTTAGGGTAGGGGTTAGGTTTAGAGTACGCATTAGGGTTAGGGTAGTTATTAAACCTATCCCACTCTCTAGATACCCCTTAGCACGTAAGGCAATATTATTTGCGGGTGCAGCCATGGAGAAGAGTTTAGACACTAGGATAAGATAAGGAACACACCCATTATAAAGAAATCACATTAGGATTCTCTTTTTAAGCTGTTCCTTAAAACACTAGTGCTTAGGAAATCTATTGGAGGCAGAAGCAGTCAAGGGTAGCCTAGGGTTAGGGTTAGGCTTAGGGTTAGGCTTAGGGTACGGCTTAGGGTACGGGTTTGGGGAGGGGTTCGGGTATGGCGTAGGGTATGGGTTAGTGTTAGGGTTAGGGTTAGTGTTAGGGTTAGGGCTCGGTTTAGGGTACGGGTTAGGATTAGGGTACGTGTTAGGGTTAGGGTAGGGGTTAGGGTTAGGGTACGCGTTAGGGTTAGGGTAGTTATTAAACCTATCCCACTCTCTAGATACCCCTTAGCACATAAAGGAATATTATTTGGGGGTCCAGCCATGGAGAAGAGTTTAGACACTAGGATAAGATAAGGAACACACCCATTATAAAGAAATCACTTTAGGATTCTCTTTTTAAGCTGTTCCTTAAAACACTAGTGCTTAGGAAATCTATTGGAGGCAGAAGCAGTCAAGGGTAGCCTAGGGTTAGGGTTAGGCTTAGGGTTAGGTTTAGGGTACGGCTTGGGGAATGGGTTCGGGGAGGGGTTCGGGTACGGCGTAGGGTATGGTTTAGGGTTAGGGTTAGGGTTAGTGTTAGGGTTAGGGCTCGGTTTAGGGTACGGGTTAGGATTAGGGTACGTGTTAGGGTTAGGGTAGGGGTTAGGGTTAGGTTACTCGTTAGGGCTAGGGTAGTTAGTAAACCTATCCCACTCTGTAGCTCCCCCTTAGCACGTAAAGGAATATTATTTGGGGGTCCAGCCATGGAGAAGAGTTTAGACACTAGGATAAGATAAGGAACACACCCATTATAAAGAAATCACATTAGGATTCTCTTTTTAAGCTGTTTCTTAAAACACTACTGCTTAGGAAATCAATTGGAGGCAGAAGCAGTCAAGGGTAGCCTAGGGTTAGGGTTAGGCTTAGGGTTAGGTTTAGGGTATGGCTTAGGGTACGGGTTCGGGGAGGTGTGCGGGTACGGCGTAGGGTATGGGTTAGGGTTAGGGTTAGTGTTAGTGTTAGGGTTAGGGCTCGGTTTGGGGTACAGGTTAGGATTAGGGTACGTGTTAGGGTTAGGGTAGGGGTTAGGGTTAGGGTACGCATTAGGGTTAGGGTAGTTATTAAACCTATCCCACTCTCTAGATACCCATTAGCACGTAAGGGAATATTATTTGGGGGTGCAGCCATGGAGAAGAGTTTAGACACTAGGATAAGATAAGGAACACACCCATTATAAAGAAATCATATTAGGATTCTCTTTTTAAGCTGTTCCTAAAACACTAGTGCTTAGGAAATCTATTGGAGGCAGAAGCAGTCAAGGGTAGCCTAGGGTTAGGGTTAGGCTTAGGGTTAGGCTTAGGGTACGGCTTAGGGTACGGGTTCGGGGAGGGGTGCGGGTACGGCGTAGGGTATGGGTTAGGGTTAGGGTTAGTGTTAGTGTTAGGGTTAGGGCTCGGTTTAGGGTACGGGTTAGGATTAGGGTACGTGTTAGGGTTAGGGTAGGGGTTAGGGTTAGGGTACGCATTAGGGTTAGGGTACTTATTAAACCTATCCCACTCTCAAGATACCCCTTAGCACATAAAGGAATATTATTTGAGGGTCCAGCCATGGAGAAGAGTTTAGACACTAGGATAAGATAAGGAACACACCCATTATAAAGAAATCACATTAGGATTCTCTTTTTAAGCTGTTCCTTAAAACACTAGTGCTTAGGAAATCTATTGGAGGCAGAAGCAGTCAAGGGTAGCCTAGGGTTAGGGTTAGGCTTAGGGTTAGTGTTAGGGTACGGCTTAGGGTACAGGTTCGGGGAGGGGTTCGGGTACGGCATAGGGTATGGGTTAGGGTTAGGGTTAGGGTTAGTGTTAGGGTTAGGGCTCGGTTTAGGGTACGGGTTAGGATTAGGGTATGTGTTAGGTTTAGGGTAGGGGTTAGGGTTAGGGTACGCGTTAGGGTTAGGGTAGTTATTAAACCTATCCCACTCTCTAGATACCCCTTAGCACGTAAAGGAATATTATTTGGGGGTCCAACCATGGAGAAGAGTTTAGACACTAGGATAAGATAAGGAAAACACCCATTATAAAGAAATCACATTAGGATTCTCTTTTTAAGCTGTTCCTTAAAACACTAGTGCTTAGGAAATCTATTGGAGGCAGAAGCAGTCAAGGGTAGCCTAGGGTTAGGGTTAGGCTTAGAGTTAGGCTTAGGGTACGGCTTAGGGTACGGGTTCGGGGAGGGGTTCGGGTACGGCGTAGGGTATGGGTTAGGGTTAGGGTTAGGGTTAGTGTTAGGGTTAGGGCTCGGTTTAGGGTACGGGTTAGGATTAGGGTACGTGTTAGGGTTAGAGTAGGGGTTAGGGTTAGGGTACGCGTTAGGGTTAGGGTAGTTATTAAACCTATCCCACTCTCTAGATACCCCTTAGCACGTAAAGGAATATTATTTGGGGGTCCAGCCATGGAGAAGAGTTTAGACACTAGGATAAGATAAGGAACACACCCATTATAAAGAAATCACTTTAGGATTCTCTTTTTAAGCTGTTCCTTAAAACACTAGTGCTTAGGAAATCTATTGGAGGCAGAAGCAGTCAAGGGTAGCCTAGGGTTAGGGTTAGGCTTAGGGTTAGGGTTAGGGTACGGCTTGGGGTATGGGTTCGGGGAGGGGTTCGGGTACGGCATAGGGTATGTGTTAGGGTTAGGGTTAGGGTTAGTGTTAGGGTTAGGGCTCGGTTTAGGGTACGGGTTAAGATTAGGGTACGTGTTAGGGTTAGGGTTAGGGTAGGGGTTAGGGTTAGGGTACGCGTTAGGGTTAGGGTAGTTATTAAACCTATCCCACTCTCTAGATACCCCTTAGCACGTAAGGGAATATTATTTGGGGGTGAAGCCATGGAGAAGAGTTTAGACACTAGGATAAGATAAGGAACACACCCATTATAAAGAAATCACATTAGGATTCTCTTTTTAAGCTGTTCCTTAAAACACTAGTGCTTAGGAAATCTATTGGAGGCAGAAGCAGTCAAGGGTAGCCTAGGGTTAGGGTTAGGCTTAGGGTTAGGCTTAGGGTACGGCTTAGGGTACGAGTTCGGGGAGGGGTGCGGGTACGGCGTAGGGTATGGGTTAGGGTTAGGGTTAGGGTTAGTGTTAGGGTTAGGGCTCGGTTTAGGGTACGGGTTAGGATTAGGGTACGTGTTAGGGTTAGGGTAGGGGTTAGGGTTAGGGTACGCATTAGGGTTAGGGTACTTATTAAACCTATCCCACTCTCTAGATACCCCTTAGCACATAAAGGAATATTATTTGAGGGTCCAGCCATGGAGAAGAGTTTAGACACTAGGATAAGATAAGGAACACACCCATTATAAAGAAATCACATTAGGATTCTCTTTTTAAGCTGTTCCTTAAAACACTAGTGCTTAGGAAATCTATTGGAGGCAGAAGCAGTCAAGGGTAGCCTAGGGTTAGGGTTAGGCTTAGGGTTAGGCTTAGGGTACGGCTTAGGGTAAGGGTTCGGGGAGGGTTTCGGGTACGGCGTAGGGTATGGGTTAGGGTTAGGGTTAGGGTTAGTGTTAGGGTTAGGGCTCGGTTTAGGGTACGGTTAGGATTAGGGTACGTGTTAGGTTTAGGGTAGGGGTTAGGGTTAGGGTACGCGTTAGGCTTAGGGTAGTTAGTAAACCTATCCCACTCTCTAGATACCCCTTAGCACGTAAAGGAATATTATTTGGGGGTCCAGCCATGGAGGAGAGTTTAAACACTAGGATAAGATAAGGAACACACCCATTATAAAGAAATCACATTAGGATTCTCTTTTTAAGCTTTTCCTTAAAACACTAGTGCTTAGGAAACCTATTGGAGGCAGAAGCAGTCAAGGGTAGCCTAGGGTTAGGGTTAGGCTTAGGGTTAGGCTTAGGGTACGGCTTAGGGTACGGGTTCGGGGAGTGGTTCGGTTACGGCGTAGGGTATGGTTTAGGGTTAGGGTTAGGGTTAGTGTTACGGTTAGGGCTCGGTTTAGGGTACGGGTCAGGATTAGGGTACGTGTTAGGGTTAGGGTAGGGGTTAGGGTTAGGGTACGCGTTAGGGTTAGGGTAGTTATTAAACCTATCCCACTCTCTAGATACCCCTTAGCACGTAAAGGAATATTATTTGGGGGTCCAGCCATGGAGAAGAGTTTAGACACTAGGATAAATAAGGAACACACCCATTATAAAGAAATCACATTAGGATTCTCTTTTTAAGCTGTTCCTTAAAACACGAGTGCTTAGGAAATCTATTGGAGGCAGAAGCAGTCAAGGGTAGCCTAGGGTTAGTGTTAGGCTTAGGGTTAGGCTTAGGGTACGGGTTTGGGGAGGGGTTCGGGTACGGCGTAGGGTATGGTTTAGGGTTAGGGTTAGGGTTAGTGTTAGGGTTAGGGCTCGGTTTAGGGTACGGGTTAGGATTAGGGTACGTGTTAGGGTTAGGGTAGGGGTTAGGGTTAGAGTACGCATTAGGGTTAGGGTAGTTATTAAACCTATCCCACTCTCTAGATACCCCTTAGCACGTAAGGGAATATTATTTGGGGTTGCAGCCATGGAGAAGAGTTTAGACACTAAGATAAGATAAGGAACACACCCATTATAAAGAAATCACATTAGGATTCTCTTTTTAAGCTGTTCCTTAAAACACTAGTGCTTAGGAAATCTATTGGAGGCAGAAGCAGTCAAGGGTAGCCTAGGGTTAGGGTTAGGCTTAGGGTTAGGCTTAGGGTACGGCTTAGGGTACGGGTTCGGGGAGGGGTTCGGGTACAGCGTAGGGTATTGGTTAGGGTTAGGGTTAGGGTTAGTGTTAAGGTTAGGGCTCGGTTTAGGGTACGGGTTAGCATTAGGGTACGTGTTAGGGTTAGGGTAGGGGTTAGGGTTAGGGTACGCGTTAGGGTTAGGGTAGTTAGTAAACCTATCCCACTCTCTAGATACCCCTTAGCACGTAAAGGAATATTATTTGGGGGTCCAGCCATGGAGAAGAGTTTAGACACTAGGATAAGATAAGGAACACACCCATTATAAAGAAATCACATTAGGATTCTCTTTTTAAGCTGTTGCTTAAAACACTAGTGCTTAGGAAATCTATTGGAGGCAGAAGCAGTCAAGGGTAGCCTAGGGTTAGGGTTAGGCTTAGGGTTAGGCTTAGGGTATGGCTTAGGGTACGGGTTTGGGGAGGGGTTCGGGTACGGCGTAGGGTATGGGTTAGGGTTAGGGTTAGGGTTAGTGTTAGGGTTAGGGCTCGGTTTAGGGTACGGGTTAGGATTAGGGTACGTGTTAGGGTTAGGGTAGGGGTTAGGGTTAGGGTACACGTTAGGGTTAGGGTAGTTATTAAACCTATCCCACTCTCTAGATACCCCTTAGCACGTAAAGGAATATTATTTGGGGGTCCAGCCATGGAGAAGAGTTTAGACACTAGGATAAGATAAGGAACACACCCATTATAAAGAAATCACTTTAGGATTCTCTTTTTAAGCTGTTCCTTAAAACACTAGTGCTTAGGAAATCTATTGGAGGCAGAAGCAGTCAAGGGTAGCCTAGGGTTAGGGTTAGGCTTAGGGTTAGGTTTAGGGTACGGCTTGGGGAATGGGTTCGGGGAGGGGTTCGGGTACGGCGTAGGGTATGGTTTAGGGTTAGGGTTAGGGTTAGTGTTAGGGTTAGGGCTCGGTTTAGGGTACGGGTTAGGATTAGGGTACGTGTTAGGGTTAGGGTAGGGGTTAGGGTTAGGTTACGCGTTAGGGCTAGGGTAGTTAGTAAACCTATCCCACTCTCTAGCTCCCCCTTAGCACGTAAACGAATATTATTTGGGGGTCCAGCCATGGAGAAGAGTTTAGACACTAGGATAAGATAAGGAACACACCCATTATAAAGAAATCACATTAGGATTCTCTTTTTAAGCTGTTTCTTAATACACTACTGCTTAGGAAATCAATTGGAGGCAGAAGCAGTCAAGGGTAGCCTAGGGTTAGGGTTAGGCTTAGGGTTAGGTTTAGGTTACGGGTTCGGGGAGGGATGCGGGTACGGCGTAGGGTATGGGTTAGGGTTAGGGTTAGTGTTAGTGTTAGGGTTAGGGCTCGGTTTAGGGTACAGGTTAGGATTAGGGTACGTGTTAGGGTTAGGGTAGGGGTTAGGGTTAGGGTACGCGTTAGGGTTAGAGTAGTTATTAAACCTATCCCACTCTCTACATACCCCTTAGCACGTAAGGGGATATTATTTGGGGGTGCAGCCATGGAGAAGAATTTAGACACTAGGATAAGATAAGGAACACACCCATTATAAAGAAATCACATTAGGATTCTCTTTTTAAGCTGTTCCTTAAAACACTAGTGCTTAGGAAATCTATTGGAGGCAGAAGCAGTCAAGGGTAGCCTAGGGTTAGGGTTAGGCTTACGGTTAGGCTTAGGGTACGGCTTAGGGTACGGGTTCGGGGAGGGGTGCGGGTACGGCGTAGGGTATGGGTTAGGGTTAGGGTTAGGGTTAGTGTTAGGGTTAGGGCTCGGTTTAGGGTACGGGTTAGGATTAGGGTACGTGTTAGGGTTAGGGTACGCGTTAGGGTTAGGGTAGTTATTAAACCTATCCCACTCTCTAGATACCCCTTAGCACGTAAAGGAATATTATTTGAGGGTCCAGCCATGGAGAAGAGTTTAGACACTAGGATAAGATAAGGAACACACCCATTATAAAGAAATCACTTTAGGATTCTCTTTTTAAGCTGTTCCTTAAAACACTAGTGCTTAGGAAATCTATTGGAGGCAGAAGCAGTCAAGGGTAGCCTAGGGTTAGGGATAGGCTTAGGGTTAGGGTTAGGGTACGGCTTGGGGTATGGGTTCAGGGAGGGGTTCGGGTACGGCATAGGGTATGGGTTAGGGTTAGTGTTAGGGTTAGTGTTAGGGTTAGGGCTCGGTTTAGGGTACGGTTAGGATTAGGGTACGTGTTAGGTTTAGGGTAGGGGTTCGGGTTAGGGTACGCGTTAGGGTTAGGGTAGTTAGTAAGCTTATCCCACTCTCTAGATACCCCTTAGCACGTAAAGGAATATTATTTGGGGGTCCAGCCATGGAGAAGAATTTAGACACTAGGATAAGATAAGGAACACACCCATTATAAAGAAATCACATTAGGATTCTCTTTTTAAGCTGTTCCTTAAAACACTAGTGCTTAGGAAATCTATTGGAGGCAGAAGCAGTCAAGGGTAGCCTAGGGTTAGTGTTAGGCTTAGGGTTAGGCTTAGGGTACGGGTTTGGGGAGGGGTTCGGCTACGGCGTAGGGTATGGGTTAGGGTTAGGGTTAGGGTTAGTGTTAGGGTTAGGGCTCGGTTTAGGGTACAGGTTAGGATTAGGGTACGTGTTAGGGTTAGTGTAGGGGTTAGGGTTAGAGTACGCATTAGGGTTAGGGTAGTTATTAAACCTATCCCACTCTCTAGATACCCCTTAGCACGTAAGGGAATATTATTTCGGGGTGCAGCCATGGAGAAGAGTTTAGACACTAAGATAAGATAAGGAACACACCCATTATAAAGAAATCACATTAGGATTCTCTTTTTAAGCTGTTCCTTAAAACACTAGTGCTTAGGAAATCTATTGGAGGCAGAAGCAGTCAAGGGTAGCCTAGGGTTAGGGTTAAGCTTAGGGTTAGGCTTAGGGTACGGCTTAGGGTACGGGTTCGGGGAGGGGTGCGGGTACGGCGTAGGGTATGGGTTAGGGTTAGGGTTAGGGTTAGTGTTAGGGTTAGGGCTCGGTTTAGGTTACGGGTTAGGATTAGGGTAAGTGTTAGGGTTAGGGTAGGGGTTAGGGTTAGGGTACGCGTTAGGGTTAGGGTAGTTAGTAAACCTATCCCACTCTCTAGATACCCCTTAGCACGTAAAGGAATATTATTTGAGGGTCCAGCCATGGAGAAGAGTTTAGACACTAGGATAAGATAAGGAACACACCCATTATAAAGAAATCACATTAGGATTCTCTTTTTAAGCTGTTCCTTAAAACACTAGTGCTTAGGAAATCTATTGGAGGCAGAAGCAGTCAAGGGTAGCCTAGGGTTAGGGTTAGGCTTAGGGTTAGGCTTAGGGTACGGCTTAGGGTACGGGTTCGGGGAGGGGTTCGGGTACAGCGTAGGGTATGGGTTAGGGTTAGGGTTAGGGTTAGTGTTAAGTTTAGGGCTCGGTTTAGGGTACGGGTTAGGATTAGGGTACGTGTTAGGGTTAGGGTAGGGGTTAGGGTTAGGGTACGCGTTAGGGTTAGGTTAGTTAGTAAACCTATCCCACTCTCTATATACCCCTTAGCACGTAAACGAATATTATTTGGGGGTTCAGCCATGGAGAAGAGTTTAGACACTAGGATAAGATAAGGAACACACCCATTATAAAGAAATCACATTAGGATTCTCTTTTTAAGCTGTTGCTTAAAACACTAGTGCTTAGGAAATCTATTGGAGGCAGAAGCAGTCAAGGGTAGCCTAGGGTTAGTGTTAGGCTTAGGGTACGGCTTAGGGTACGGCTTAGGGTACGGGTTTGGGGAGGGGTTCGGGTACGGCGTAGGGTATGGGTTAGGGTTAGGGTTAGTGTTAGTGTTAGGGTTAGGGCTCGGTTTAGGGTACGGGTTAGGATTAGGGTACGTGTTAGGGTTAGGGTAGGGGTTAGGGTTAGGGTACGCGTTAGGGTTAGGGTAGTTAGTAAACCTATCCCACTCTCTAGATACCCCTTAGCACGTAAAGGAGTATTATTTGGGGGTCCAGCCATGGAGAAGAGTTTAGACACTAGGATAAGATAAGGAACACACCCATTATAAAGAAATCACATTAGGATTCTCTTTTTCAGCTGTTCCTTAAAACACTACTGCTTAGGAAATCTATTGGAGGCAGAAGCAGTCAAGGGTAGCCTAGGGTTAGGGTTAGGCTTAGGGTTAGGCTTAGGGTACGGCTTAGGGTACGGGTTCGGGGAGGGTTTCGGGTACGGCATAGGGTATGGGTTAGGGTTAGGGTTAGGGTTAGTGTTAGGGTTAGGGCTCGGTTTAGGGTACGGTTAGGATTAGTGTACGTGTTAGGTTTAGGGTAGGGGTTAGGGTTAGGGTACGCGTTAGGGTTAGGGTAGTTAGTAAACCTATCCCACTCTCTAGATACCCCTTAGCACGTAAAGGAATATTATTTGGGGGTCCAGCCATGGAGAAGAGTTTAGACACTAGGATAAGATAAGGAACACACCCATTATAAAGAAATCACATTAGGATTCTCTTTTTAAGCTGTTGCTTAAAACACTAGTGCTTAGGAAATCTATTGGAGGCAGAAGCAGTCAAGGGTAGCCTAGGGTAAGTGTTAGGCTTAGGGTTAGGCTTAGGGTATGGCTTAGGGTACGGGTTTGGGGAGGGGTTCGGGTACGGCGTAGGGTATGGGTTAGGGTTAGGGTTAGTGTTAGTGTTAGGGTTAGGGCTCGGTTTAGGGTACGGGTTAGGATTAGGGTACGTGTTAGTGTTAGGGTAGGGGTTAGGTTTAGAGTACGCATTAGGGTTAGGGTAGTTATTAAACCTATCCCACTCTCTAGATACCCCTTAGCACGTAAGGCAATATTATTTGCGGGTGCAGCCATGGAGAAGAGTTTAGACACTAGGATAAGATAAGGAACACACCCATTATAAAGAAATCACATTAGGATTCTCTTTTTAAGCTGTTCCTTAAAACACTAGTGCTTAGGAAATCTATTGGAGGCAGAAGCAGTCAAGGGTAGCCTAGGGTTAGGGTTAGGCTTAGGGTTAGGCTTAGGGTACGGCTTAGGGTACGGGTTTGGGGAGGGGTTCGGGTATGGCGTAGGGTATGGGTTAGTGTTAGGGTTAGGGTTAGTGTTAGGGTTAGGGCTCGGTTTAGGGTACGGGTTAGGATTAGGGTACGTGTTAGGGTTAGGGTAGGGGTTAGGGTTAGGGTACGCGTTAGGGTTAGGGTAGTTATTAAACCTATCCCACTCTCTAGATACCCCTTAGCACATAAAGGAATATTATTTGGGGGTCCAGCCATGGAGAAGAGTTTAGACACTAGGATAAGATAAGGAACACACCCATTATAAAGAAATCACTTTAGGATTCTCTTTTTAAGCTGTTCCTTAAAACACTAGTGCTTAGGAAATCTATTGGAGGCAGAAGCAGTCAAGGGTAGCCTAGGGTTAGGGTTAGGCTTAGGGTTAGGTTTAGGGTACGGCTTGGGGAATGGGTTCGGGGAGGGGTTCGGGTACGGCGTAGGGTATGGTTTAGGGTTAGGGTTAGGGTTAGTGTTAGGGTTAGGGCTCGGTTTAGGGTACGGGTTAGGATTAGGGTACGTGTTAGGGTTAGGGTAGGGGTTAGGGTTAGGTTACTCGTTAGGGCTAGGGTAGTTAGTAAACCTATCCCACTCTGTAGCTCCCCCTTAGCACGTAAAGGAATATTATTTGAGGGTCCAGCCATGGAGAAGAGTTTAGACACTAGGATAAGATAAGGAACACACCCATTATAAAGAAATCACATTAGGATTCTCTTTTTAAGCTGTTCCTTAAAACACTAGTGCTTAGGAAATCTATTGGAGGCAGAAGCAGTCAAGGGTAGCCTAGGGTTAGGGTTAGGCTTAGGGTTAGGCTTAGGGTACGGCTTAGGTTACGGGTTCGGGGAGGGGTGCGGGTACGGCGTAGGGTATGGGTTAGGGTTAGGGTTAGGGTTAGTGTTAGGGTTAGGGCTCGGTTTAGGGTACGGGTTAGGATTAGGGTACGTGTTAGGGTTAGGGTAGGGGTTAGGGTTAGGGTACGCATTAGGGTTAGGGTACTTATTAAACCTATCCCACTCTCTAGATACCCCTTAGCACATAAAGGAATATTATTTGAGGGTCCAGCCATGGAGAAGAGTTTAGACACTAGGATAAGATAAGGAACACACCCATTATAAAGAAATCACATTAGGATTCTCTTTTTAAGCTGTTCCTTAAAACACTAGTGCTTAGGAAATCTATTGGAGGCAGAAGCAGTCAAGGGTAGCCTAGGGTTAGGGTTAGGCTTAGGGTTAGGCTTAGGGTACGGCTTAGGGTAAGGGTTCGGGGAGGGTTTCGGGTACGGCGTAGGGTATGGGTTAGGGTTAGGGTTAGGGTTAGTGTTAGGGTTAGGGCTCGGTTTAGGGTACGGTTAGGATTAGGGTACGTGTTAGGTTTAGGGTAGGGGTTAGGGTTAGGGTACGCGTTAGGCTTAGGGTAGTTAGTAAACCTATCCCACTCTCTAGATACCCCTTAGCACGTAAAGGAATATTATTTGGGGGTCCAGCCATGGAGAAGAATTTAGACACTAGGATAAGATAAGGAACACACCCATTATAAAGAAATCACATTAGGATTCTCTTTTTAAGCTGTTGCTTAAAACACTAGTGCTTAGGAAATCTATTGGAGGCAGAAGCAGTCAAGCGTAGCCTAGGGTTAGTGTTAGGCTTAGGGTTAGGCTTAGGGTACGGCTTAGGGTACGGGTTTGGGGAGGGGTTCGGGTACGGCGTAGGGTATGGGTTAGGGTTAGTGTTAGGGTTAGGGCTCGGTTTAGGGTACGCGTTAGGATTAGGGTACGTGTTAGGGTTAGGTTAGGGGTTAGGGTTAGAGTACGCATTAGGGTTAGGGTAGTTAGGGTTAGGGTTAGGGTTAGGGTTAGGGTTAGGGCTCGGTTTAGGGTACGGGTCAGGATTAGGGTACGTGTTAGGGTTAGGGTAGGGGTTAGAGTTAGGGTACGCGTTAGGGTTAGGTTAGTTATTAAACCTATCCCACTCTCTAGATACCCCTTAGCACGTAAAGGAATATTATTTGGGGGTCCAGCCATGGAGAAGAGTTTAGACACTAGGATAAATAAGGAACACACCCATTATAAAGAAATCACATTAGGATTCTCTTTTTAAGCTGTTCCTTAAAACACTAGTGCTTAGGAAATCTATTGGAGGCAGAAGCAGTCAAGGGTAGCCTAGGGTTAGGGTTAGGCTTAGGGTTAGGCTTAGGGTAGGGGTTTGGGGAGGGGTTCGGCTACGGCGTAGTGTATGGGTTAGGGTTAGGGTTAGGGGTAGTGTTAGGGTTAGGGCTCGGTTTAGGGTACGGGTTAGGATTAGGGTACGTGTTAGGGTTAGGGTAGGGGTTAGGGTTAGGTTACGCGTTAGGGCTAGGGTAGTTAGTAAACCTATCCCACTCTCTAGCTCCCCCTTAGCACGTAAAGGAATATTATTTGGGGGTCCAGCCATGGAGAAGAGTTTAGACACTAGGATAAGATAAGGAACACACCCATTATAAAGAAATCACATTAGGATTCTCTTTTTAAGCTGTTTCTTAAAACACTACTGCTTAGGAAATCAATTGGAGGCAGAAGCAGTCAAGGGTAGCCTAGGGTTAGGGTTAGGCTTAGGGTTAGGTTTAGGGTATGGCTTAGGGTACGGGTTCGGGGAGGGGTGCGGGTACGGCGTAGGGTATGGGTTAGGGTTAGTGTTAGTGTTAGGGTTAGGGCTCGGTTTGGGGTACAGGTTAGGATTAGGGTACGTGTTAGGGTTAGGGTAGGGGTTAGGGTTAGGGTACGCGTTAGGGTTAGGGTAGTTATTAAACCTATCCCACTCTCTAGATACCCCTTAGCACGTAAGGGAATATTATTTGGGGGTGCAGCCATGGAGAAGAGTTTAGACACTAGGATAAGATAAGGAACACACCCATTATAAAGAAATCACATTAGGATTCTCTTTTTAAGCTGTTCCTTAAAACACTAGTGCTTAGGAAATCTATTGGAGGCAGAAGCAGTCAAGGGTAGCCTAGGGTTAGGGTTAGGCTTAGGGTTAGGCTTAGGGTAGGGGTTTGGGGAGGGGTTCGGCTACGGCGTAGGGTATGGGTTAGGGTTAGGGTTAGGGTTAGTGTTAGGGTTAGGGCTCGGTTTAGGGTACGGGTTAGGATTAGGGTACGTGTTAGGGTTAGGGTAGGGGTTAGGGTTAGGTTACGCGTTAGGGCTAGGGTAGTTAGTAAACCTATCCCACTCTCTAGCTCCCCCTTAGCACGTAAAGGAATATTATTTGGGGGTCCAGCCATGGAGAAGAGTTTAGACACTAGGATAAGATAAGGAACACACCCATTATAAAGAAATCACATTAGGATTCTCTTTTTAAGCTGTTTCTTAAAACACTACTGCTTAGGAAATCAATTGGAGGCAGAAGCAGTCAAGGGTAGCCTAGGGTTAGGGTTAGGCTTAGGGTTAGGTTTAGGGTATGGCTTAGGGTACGGGTTCGGGGAGGGGTGCGGGTACGGCGTAGGGTATGGGTTAGGGTTAGTGTTAGTGTTAGGGTTAGGGCTCGGTTTGGGGTACAGGTTAGGATTAGGGTACGTGTTAGGGTTAGGGTAGGGGTTAGGGTTAGGGTACGCGTTAGGGTTAGGGTAGTTATTAAACCTATCCCACTCTCTAGATACCCCTTAGCACGTAAGGGAATATTATTTGGGGGTGCAGCCATGGAGAAGAGTTTAGACACTAGGATAAGATAAGGAACACACCCATTATAAAGAAATCACATTAGGATTCTCTTTTTAAGCTGTTCCTTAAAACACTAGTGCTTAGGAAATCTATTGGAGGCAGAAGCAGTCAAGGGTAGCCTAGGGTTAGGGTTAGGCTTAGGGTTAGGCTTAGGGTACGGCTTAGGGTACGGGTTCGGGGAGGGGTGCGGGTACGGCGTAGGGTATGGGTTAGGGTTAGGGTTAGGGTTAGTGTTAGGGTTAGGGCTCGGTTTAGGGTATGGGTTAGGATTAGGGTACGTGTTAGGGTTAGGGTAGGGGTTAGGGTTAGGGTACGCATTAGGGTTAGGGTAGTTATTAAACCTATCCCACTCTCTAGATACCCCTTAGCACATAAAGGAATATTATTTGAGGATCCAGCCATGGAGAAGAGTTTAGACACTAGGATAAGATAAGGAACACAGCCATTATAAAGAAATCACATTAGGATTCTCTTTTTAAGCTGTTCCTTAAAACACTAGTGCTTAGGAAATCTATTGGAGGCAGAAGCAGTCAAGGGTAGCCTAGGGTTAGGGTTAGGCTTAGGGTTAGGGTTAGGGTACGGCTTAGGGTACAGGTTCGGGGAGGGGTTCGGGTACGGCGTAGGGTATGGGTTAGGGTTAGGGTTAGGGTTAGTGTTAGGGTTAGGGCTCGGTTTAGGGTACGGGTTAGGATTAGGGTACGTGTTAGGGTTAGGGTAGGGGTTAGGGTTAGGGTACGCGTTAGGGTTAGGGTAGTTATTAAACCTATCCCACTCTCTAGATACCCCTTAGCACGTAAAAGAATATTATTTGGGGGTCCAACCATGGAGAAGAGTTTAGACACTAGGATAAGATAAGGAACACACCCATTATAAAGAAATCACATTAGGATTCTCTTTTTCAGCTGTTCCTTAAAACACTAGTGCTTAGGAAATCTATTGGAGGCAGAAGCAGTCAAGGGTAGCCTAGGGTTAGGGTTAGGCTTAGGGTTAGGCTTAGGGTACGGCTTAGGGTAAGGGTTCGGGGAGGGTTTCGGGTACGGCGTAGGGTATGGGTTAGGGTTAGGGTTAGGGTTAGTGTTAGGGTTAGGGCTCGGTTTAGGGTACGGTTAGGATTAGGGTACGTGTTAGGTTTACGGTAGGGGTTAGGGTTAGGGTACGCGTTAGGGTTAGGGTAGTTAGTAAACCTATCCCACTCTCTAGATACCCCTTAGCACGTAAAGGAATATTATTTGGGGGTCCAGCCATGGAGAAGAATTTAGACACTAGGATAAGATAAGGAACACACCCATTATAAAGAAATCACATTAGGATTCTCTTTTTAAGCTGTTGCTTAAAACACTAGTGCTTAGGAAATCTATTGGAGGCAGAAGCAGTCAAGGGTAGCCTAGGGTTAGTGTTAGGCTTAGGGTTAGGCTTAGGGTACGGCTTAGGGTACGGGTTCGGGGAGGGGTTCGGGTACGGCGTAGGGTATGGGTTAGGGTTAGTGTAAGGGTTAGGGCTCGGTTTAGGGTACGCGTTAGGATTAGGGTACGTGTTAGGGTTAGGGTAGGGGTTAGGGTTAGAGTACGCATTAGGGTTAGGGTAGTTAGGGTTAGGGTTAGGGTTAGGGTTAGGGTTAGGGCTCGGTTTAGGGTACAGGTTAGGATTAGGGTACGTGTTAGGGTTAGGGTAGGGGTTAGGGTTAGGGTACGCGTTAGGGTTAGGGTAGTTATTAAACCTATCCCACTCTCTAGATATCCCTTAGCACGTAAAGGAATATTATTTGAGGGTCCAGCCATGGAGAAGAGTTTAGACACTAGGATAAGGTAAGGAACACACCCATTATAAAGAAATCACATTAGGATTCTCTTTTTAAGCTGTTCCTTAAAACACTAGTGCTTAGGAAATCTATTGGAGGCAGAAGCAGTCAAGGGTAGCCTAGGGTTAGGGTTAGGCTTAGGGTTAGGCTTAGGGTACGGCTTAGGGTACGGGTTCGGGGAGGGGTTCGGGTACAGCGTAGGGTATGAGTTAGGGTTAGGGTTAGGGTTAGTGTTAAGGTTAGGGCTCGGTTTAGGGTACGGGTTAGCATTAGGGTACGTGTTAGGGTTAGGGTAGGGGTTAGGGTTAGGGTACGCGTTAGGGTTAGGGTAGTTAGTAAACCTATCCCACTCTCTAGCTCCCCCTTAGCACGTAAACGAATATTATTTGGGGGTTCACCATGGAGAAGAGTTTAGACACTAGGATAAGATAAGGAACACACCCATTATAAAGAAATCACATTAGGATTCTCTTTTTAAGCTGTTGCTTAAAACACTAGTGCTTAGGAAATCTATTGGAGGCAGAAGCAGTCAAGGGTAGCCTAGGGTTAGTGTTAGGCTTAGGGTTAGGCTTAGGGTACGGCTTAGGGTACGGGTTTGGGGAGGGGTTCGGGTACGGCGTAGGGTATGGGTTAGGGTTAGGGTTAGTGTTAGTGTTAGGGTTAGGGCTCGGTTTAGGGTACGGGTTAGGATTAGGGTACGTGTTAGGGTTAGGGTAGGGGTTAGGGTTAGGGTACGCGTTAGGGTTAGGGTAGTTAGTAAACCTATCCCACTCTCTAGATACCCCTTAGCACGTAAAGGAGTATTATTTGGGGGTCCAGCCATGGAGAAGAGTTTAGACACTAGGATAAGATAAGGAACACACCCATTATAAAGAAATCACATTAGGATTGCCTTTTTCAGCTGTTCCTTAAAACACTAGTGCTTAGGAAATCTATTGGAGGCAGAAGCAGTCAAGGGTAGCCTAGGGTTAGGGTTAGGCTTAGGGTTAGGCTTAGGGTACGGCTTAGGGTACGGGTTTGGGGAGGGGTTCGGGTATGGCGTAGGGTATGGGTTAGGGTTAGGGTTAGGGTTAGTGTTCGGGTTAGGGCTCGGTTTAGGGTACGGGTTAGGATTAGGGTACGTGTTAGGGTTAGGGTAGGGGTTAGGGTTAGGGTACGCGTTAGGGTTAGGGTAGTTATTAAACCTATCCCACTCTCTAGATACCCCTTAGCACGTAAAGGAATATTATTTGGGGGTCCAGCCATGGAGAAGAGTTTAGACACTAGGATAAGATAAGGAACACACCCATTATAAAGAAATCACTTTAGGATTCTCTTTTTAAGCTGTTCCTTAAAACACTAGTGCTTAGGAAATCTATTGGAGGCAGAAGCAGTCAAGGGTAGCCTAGGGTTAGGGTTAGGCTTAGGGTTAGGCTTAGGGTACGGCTTAGGGTACGGGTTCGGGGAGGGGTTCGGGTACAGCGTAGGGTATGGGTTAGGGTTAGTGTTAGGGTTAGGGTTCGGTTCAGGGTACGGGTTAGGATTAGGGTACGTGTTAGGGTTAGGGTAGGGGTTAGGGTTAGGGTACGCTTTAGGGTTAGGGTATTTATTAAACCTATCCCACTCTCTAGATACCCCTTAGCACGTAAAGGAATATTATTTGGGGGTCCAGCCATGGAGGAGAGTTTAAACACTAGGATAAGATAAGGAACACACCCATTTTAAAGAAATCACATTAGGATTCTCTTTTTAAGCTGTTCCTTAAAACACTAGTGCTTAGGAAACCTATTGGAGGCAGAAGCAGTCAAGGGTAGCCTAGGGTTAGGGTTAGGCTTAGGGTTAGGCTTAGGGTACGGCTTAGGGTACGGGTTCGGGGAGGGGTGCGGGTACGGCGTAGGATATGGTTTAGGGTTAGGGTTAGGGTTAGTGTTACGGTTAGGGCTCGGTTTAGGATACGGGTCAGGATTAGGGTACGTGTTAGGGTTAGGGTAGGGGTTAGAGTTAAGGTACGCGTTAGGGTTAGGGTAGTTATTAAACCTATCCCACTCTCTAGATACCCCTTAGCACGTAAAGGAATATTATTTGGGGGTCCAGCCATGGAGAGGAGTTTAGACACTAGGATAAATAAGGAACACACCCATTATAAAGAAATCACATTAGGATTCTCTTTTTAAGCTGTTCCTTAAAACACTAGTGCTTAGGAAATCTATTGGAGGCAGAAGCAGTCAAGGGTAGCCTAGGGTTAGTGTTAGGCTTAGGGTTAGGCTTAGGGTACGGCTTAGGGTACGGGTTCGGGGAGGGGTTCGGGTACAGCGTAGGGTATGGGTTAGGGTTAGGGTTAGGGTTAGTGTTAAGGTTAGGGCTCGGTTTAGGGTACGGGTTAGCATTAGGGTACGTGTTAGGGTTAGGGTAGGGGTTAGGGTTAGGGTACGCGTTAGGGTTAGGGTAGTTAGTAAACCTATCCCACTCTCTATATACCCCTTAGCACGTAAACGAATATTATTTGGGGGTTCACCATGGAGAAGAGTTTAGACACTAGGATAAGATAAGGAACACACCCATTATAAAGAAATCACATTAGGATTCTCTTTTTAAGCTGTTGCTTAAAACACTAGTGCTTAGGAAATCTATTGGAGGCAGAAGCAGTCAAGGGTAGCCTAGGGTTAGTGTTAGGCTTAGGGTTAGGCTTAGGGTACGGCTTAGGGTACGGGTTTGGGGAGGGGTTCGGGTACGGCGTAGGGTATGGGTTAGGGTTAGGGTTAGTGTTAGTGTTAGGGTTAGGGCTCGGTTTAGGGTACGGGTTAGGATTAGGGTACGTGTTAGGGTTAGGGTAGGGGTTAGGGTTAGGGTACGCGTTAGGGTTAGGGTAGTTAGTAAACCTATCCCACTCTCTAGATACCCCTTAGCACGTATAGGAGTATTATTTGGGGGTCCAGCCATGGAGAAGAGTTTAGACACTAGGATAAGATAAGGAACACACCCATTATAAAGAAATCACATTAGGATTGCCTTTTTCAGCTGTTCCTTAAAACACTAGTGCTTAGGAAATCTATTGGAGGCAGAAGCAGTCAAGGGTAGCCTAGGGTTAGGGTTAGGCTTAGGGTTAGGCTTAGGGTACGGCTTAGGGTACGGGTTCGGGGAGGGGTTCGGGTACGGCGTAGGGTATGGGTTAGGGTTAGTGTTAGGGTTAGGGCTCGGTTTAGGGTACGCGTTAGGATTAGGGTACGTGTTAGGGTTAGGGTAGGGGTTAGGGTTAGGGTACGCGTTAGGGTTAGGGTAGTTATTAAACCTATCCCACTCTCTAGATACCCCTTAGCACGTAAAGGAATATTATTTGGGGGTCCAGCCATGGAGAAGAGTTTAGACACTAGGATAAGATAAGGAACACACCCATTATAAAGAAATCACTTTAGGATTCTCTTTTTAAGCTGTTCCTTAAAACACTAGTGCTTAGGAAATCTATTGGAGGCAGAAGCAGTCAAGGGTAGCCTAGGGTTAGGGTTAGGCTTAGGGTTAGGTTTAGGGTACGGCTTGGGGAATGGGTTCGGGGAGGGGTTCGGGTACGGCGTAGGGTATGGTTTAGGGTTAGGGTTAGGGTTAGTGTTAGGGTTAGGGCTCGGTTTAGGGTACGGGTTAGGATTAGGGTACGTGTTAGGGTTAGGGTAGGGGTTAGGGTTAGGTTACGCGTTAGGGCTAGGGTAGTTAGTAAACCTATCCCACTCTCTCCTCCCCCATAGCACGTAAAGGAATATTATTTGGGGGTCCAGCCATGGAGAAGAGTTTAGACACTAGGATAAGATAAGGAACACACCCATTATAAAGAAATCACATTAGGATTCTCTTTTTAAGCTGTTTCTTAAAACACTACTGCTTAGGAAATCAATTGGAGGCAGAAGCAGTAAAGGGTAGCCTAGGGTTAGGGTTAGGCTTACGGTTAGGTTTAGGGTATGGCTTAGGGTACGGGTTCGGGGAGGGGTGCGGGTACGGCGTAGGGTATGGGTTAGGGTTAGGGTTAGTGTTAGTGTTAGGGTTAGGGCTCGGTTTGGGGTACAGGTTAGGATTAGGGTACGTGTTAGGGTTAGGGTAGGGGTTAGGGTTAGGGTACGCGTTAGGGTTAGGGTAGTTATTAAACCTATCCCACTCTCTAGATACCCCTTAGCACGTAAGGGAATATTATTTGGGGGTGCAGCCATGGAGAAGAGTTTAGACACTAGGATAAGATAAGGAACACACCCATTATAAAGAAATCACATTAGGATTCTCTTTTTAAGCTGTTCCTTAAAACACTAGTGCTTAGGAAATCTATTGGAGGCAGAAGCAGTCAAGGGTAGCCTAGGGTTAGGGTTAGGCTTAGGGTTAGGCTTAGGGTACGGCTTAGGTTACGGGTTCGGGGAGGGGTGCGGGTACGGCGTAGGGTATGGGTTAGGGTTAGGGTTAGGGTTAGTGTTAGGGTTAGGGCTCGGTTTAGGGTACGGGTTAGGATTAGGGTACGTGTTAGGGTTAGGGTAGGGGTTAGGGTTAGGGTACGCATTAGGGTTAGGGTACTTATTAAACCTATCCCACTCTCTAGATACCCCTTAGCACATAAAGGAATATTATTTGAGGGTCCAGCCATGGAGAAGAGTTTAGACACTAGGATAAGATAAGGAACACACCCATTATAAAGAAATCACATTAGGATTCTCTTTTTAAGCTGTTCCTTAAAACACTAGTGCTTAGGAAATCTATTGGAGGCAGAAGCAGTCAAGGGTAGCCTAGGGTTAGGGTTAGGCTTAGGGTTAGGCTTAGGGTACGGCTTAGGGTAAGGGTTCGGGGAGGGTTTCGGGTACGGCGTAGGGTATGGGTTAGGGTTAGGGTTAGGGTTAGTGTTAGGGTTAGGGCTCGGTTTAGGGTACGGTTAGGATTAGGGTACGTGTTAGGTTTAGGGTAGGGGTTAGGGTTAGGGTACGCGTTAGGCTTAGGGTAGTTAGTAAACCTATCCCACTCTCTAGATACCCCTTAGCACGTAAAGGAATATTATTTGGGGGTCCAGCCATGGAGAAGAATTTAGACACTAGGATAAGATAAGGAACACACCCATTATAAAGAAATCACATTAGGATTCTCTTTTTAAGCTGTTGCTTAAAACACTAGTGCTTAGGAAATCTATTGGAGGCAGAAGCAGTCAAGCGTAGCCTAGGGTTAGTGTTAGGCTTAGGGTTAGGCTTAGGGTACGGCTTAGGGTACGGGTTTGGGGAGGGGTTCGGGTACGGCGTAGGGTATGGGTTAGGGTTAGTGTTAGGGTTAGGGCTCGGTTTAGGGTACGCGTTAGGATTAGGGTACGTGTTAGGGTTAGGTTAGGGGTTAGGGTTAGAGTACGCATTAGGGTTAGGGTAGTTAGGGTTAGGGTTAGGGTTAGGGTTAGGGTTAGGGCTCGGTTTAGGGTACGGGTTAGGATTAGGGTACGTGTTAGGGTTAGGGTAGGGGTTAGGGTTAGGGTACGCTCTAGGGTTAGGGTATTTATTAAACCTATCCCACTCTCTAGATACCCCTTAGCACGTAAAGGAATATTATTTGGGGGTCCAGCCATGGAGGAGAGTTTAAACACTAGGATAAGATAAGGAACACACCCATTTTAAAGAAATCACATTAGGATTCTCTTTTTAAGCTGTTCCTTAAAACACTAGCGCTTAGGAAACCTATTGGAGGCAGAAGCAGTCAAGGGTAGCCTAGGGTTAGGGTTAGGCTTAGGGTTAGGCTTAGGGTACGGCTTAGGGTACGGGTTCGGGAAGGGGTGCGGGTACGGCATAGGATATGGTTTAGGGTTAGGGTTAGGGTTAGTGTTACGGTTAGGGCTCGGTTTAGGGTATGGGTCAGGATTAGGGTACGTGTTAGGGTTAGGGTAGGGGTTAGAGTTAGGGTACGCGTTAGGGTTAGGTTAGTTATTAAACCTATCCCACTCTCTAGATACCCCTTAGCACGTAAAGGAATATTATTTGGGGGTCCAGCCATGGAGAAGAGTTTAGACACTAGGATAAATAAGGAACACACCCATTATAAAGAAATCACATTAGGATTCTCTTTTTAAGCTGTTCCTTAAAACACTAGTGCTTAGGAAATCTATTGGAGGCAGAAGCAGTCAAGGGTAGCCTAGGGTTAGGGTTAGGCTTAGGGTTAGGCTTAGGGTAGGGGTTTGGGGAGGGGTTCGGCTACGGCGTAGTGTATGGGTTAGGGTTAGGGTTAGGGGTAGTGTTAGGGTTAGGGCTCGGTTTAGGGTACGGGTTAGGATTAGGGTACGTGTTAGGGTTAGGGTAGGGGTTAGGGTTAGGTTACGCGTTAGGGCTAGGGTAGTTAGTAAACCTATCCCACTCTCTAGCTCCCCCTTAGCACGTAAAGGAATATTATTTGGGGGTCCAGCCATGGAGAAGAGTTTAGACACTAGGATAAGATAAGGAACACACCCATTATAAAGAAATCACATTAGGATTCTCTTTTTAAGCTGTTTCTTAAAACACTACTGCTTAGGAAATCAATTGGAGGCAGAAGCAGTCAAGGGTAGCCTAGGGTTAGGGTTAGGCTTAGGGTTAGGTTTAGGGTATGGCTTAGGGTACGGGTTCGGGGAGGGGTGCGGGTACGGCGTAGGGTATGGGTTAGGGTTAGTGTTAGTGTTAGGGTTAGGGCTCGGTTTGGGGTACAGGTTAGGATTAGGGTACGTGTTAGGGTTAGGGTAGGGGTTAGGGTTAGGGTACGCGTTAGGGTTAGGGTAGTTATTAAACCTATCCCACTCTCTAGATACCCCTTAGCACGTAAGGGAATATTATTTGGGGGTGCAGCCATGGAGAAGAGTTTAGACACTAGGATAAGATAAGGAACACACCCATTATAAAGAAATCACATTAGGATTCTCTTTTTAAGCTGTTCCTTAAAACACTAGTGCTTAGGAAATCTATTGGAGGCAGAAGCAGTCAAGGGTAGCCTAGGGTTAGGGTTAGGCTTAGGGTTAGGCTTAGGGTACGGCTTAGGGTACGGGTTCGGGGAGGGGTGCGGGTACGGCGTAGGGTATGGGTTAGGGTTAGGGTTAGGGTTAGTGTTAGGGTTAGGGCTCGGTTTAGGGTATGGGTTAGGATTAGGGTACGTGTTAGGGTTAGGGTAGGGGTTAGGGTTAGGGTACGCATTAGGGTTAGGGTAGTTATTAAACCTATCCCACTCTCTAGATACCCCTTAGCACATAAAGGAATATTATTTGAGGATCCAGCCATGGAGAAGAGTTTAGACACTAGGATAAGATAAGGAACACAGCCATTATAAAGAAATCACATTAGGATTCTCTTTTTAAGCTGTTCCTTAAAACACTAGTGCTTAGGAAATCTATTGGAGGCAGAAGCAGTCAAGGGTAGCCTAGGGTTAGGGTTAGGCTTAGGGTTAGGGTTAGGGTACGGCTTAGGGTACAGGTTCGGGGAGGGGTTCGGGTACGGCGTAGGGTATGGGTTAGGGTTAGGGTTAGGGTTAGTGTTAGGGTTAGGGCTCGGTTTAGGGTACGGGTTAGGATTAGGGTACGTGTTAGGGTTAGGGTAGGGGTTAGGGTTAGGGTACGCGTTAGGGTTAGGGTAGTTATTAAACCTATCCCACTCTCTAGATACCCCTTAGCACGTAAAAGAATATTATTTGGGGGTCCAACCATGGAGAAGAGTTTAGACACTAGGATAAGATAAGGAACACACCCATTATAAAGAAATCACATTAGGATTCTCTTTTTCAGCTGTTCCTTAAAACACTAGTGCTTAGGAAATCTATTGGAGGCAGAAGCAGTCAAGGGTAGCCTAGGGTTAGGGTTAGGCTTAGGGTTAGGCTTAGGGTACGGCTTAGGGTAAGGGTTCGGGGAGGGTTTCGGGTACGGCGT
Source organism: Balaenoptera borealis (assembly GCF_965194805.1). Classification (NCBI taxonomy): domain Eukaryota; kingdom Metazoa; phylum Chordata; class Mammalia; order Artiodactyla; family Balaenopteridae; genus Balaenoptera; species Balaenoptera borealis. The sequence continues at coordinate 666,002 of NW_028123857.1, forward strand.
AGGGTATGGGTTAGGGTTAGGGTTAGGGTTAGTGTTAGGGTTAGGGCTCGGTTTAGGGTACGGTTAGGATTAGGGTACGTGTTAGGTTTACGGTAGGGGTTAGGGTTAGGGTACGCGTTAGGGTTAGGGTAGTTAGTAAACCTATCCCACTCTCTAGATACCCCTTAGCACGTAAAGGAATATTATTTGGGGGTCCAGCCATGGAGAAGAATTTAGACACTAGGATAAGATAAGGAACACACCCATTATAAAGAAATCACATTAGGATTCTCTTTTTAAGCTGTTGCTTAAAACACTAGTGCTTAGGAAATCTATTGGAGGCAGAAGCAGTCAAGGGTAGCCTAGGGTTAGTGTTAGGCTTAGGGTTAGGCTTAGGGTACGGCTTAGGGTACGGGTTCGGGGAGGGGTTCGGGTACGGCGTAGGGTATGGGTTAGGGTTAGTGTAAGGGTTAGGGCTCGGTTTAGGGTACGCGTTAGGATTAGGGTACGTGTTAGGGTTAGGGTAGGGGTTAGGGTTAGAGTACGCATTAGGGTTAGGGTAGTTAGGGTTAGGGTTAGGGTTAGGGTTAGGGTTAGGGCTCGGTTTAGGGTACAGGTTAGGATTAGGGTACGTGTTAGGGTTAGGGTAGGGGTTAGGGTTAGGGTACGCGTTAGGGTTAGGGTAGTTATTAAACCTATCCCACTCTCTAGATATCCCTTAGCACGTAAAGGAATATTATTTGAGGGTCCAGCCATGGAGAAGAGTTTAGACACTAGGATAAGGTAAGGAACACACCCATTATAAAGAAATCACATTAGGATTCTCTTTTTAAGCTGTTCCTTAAAACACTAGTGCTTAGGAAATCTATTGGAGGCAGAAGCAGTCAAGGGTAGCCTAGGGTTAGGGTTAGGCTTAGGGTTAGGCTTAGGGTACGGCTTAGGGTACGGGTTCGGGGAGGGGTTCGGGTACAGCGTAGGGTATGAGTTAGGGTTAGGGTTAGGGTTAGTGTTAAGGTTAGGGCTCGGTTTAGGGTACGGGTTAGCATTAGGGTACGTGTTAGGGTTAGGGTAGGGGTTAGGGTTAGGGTACGCGTTAGGGTTAGGGTAGTTAGTAAACCTATCCCACTCTCTAGCTCCCCCTTAGCACGTAAACGAATATTATTTGGGGGTTCACCATGGAGAAGAGTTTAGACACTAGGATAAGATAAGGAACACACCCATTATAAAGAAATCACATTAGGATTCTCTTTTTAAGCTGTTGCTTAAAACACTAGTGCTTAGGAAATCTATTGGAGGCAGAAGCAGTCAAGGGTAGCCTAGGGTTAGTGTTAGGCTTAGGGTTAGGCTTAGGGTACGGCTTAGGGTACGGGTTTGGGGAGGGGTTCGGGTACGGCGTAGGGTATGGGTTAGGGTTAGGGTTAGTGTTAGTGTTAGGGTTAGGGCTCGGTTTAGGGTACGGGTTAGGATTAGGGTACGTGTTAGGGTTAGGGTAGGGGTTAGGGTTAGGGTACGCGTTAGGGTTAGGGTAGTTAGTAAACCTATCCCACTCTCTAGATACCCCTTAGCACGTAAAGGAGTATTATTTGGGGGTCCAGCCATGGAGAAGAGTTTAGACACTAGGATAAGATAAGGAACACACCCATTATAAAGAAATCACATTAGGATTGCCTTTTTCAGCTGTTCCTTAAAACACTAGTGCTTAGGAAATCTATTGGAGGCAGAAGCAGTCAAGGGTAGCCTAGGGTTAGGGTTAGGCTTAGGGTTAGGCTTAGGGTACGGCTTAGGGTACGGGTTTGGGGAGGGGTTCGGGTATGGCATAGGGTATGGGTTAGGGTTAGGGTTAGGGTTAGTGTTCGGGTTAGGGCTCGGTTTAGGGTACGGGTTAGGATTAGGGTACGTGTTAGGGTTAGGGTAGGGGTTAGGGTTAGGGTACGCGTTAGGGTTAGGGTAGTTATTAAACCTATCCCACTCTCTAGATACCCCTTAGCACGTAAAGGAATATTATTTGGGGGTCCAGCCATGGAGAAGAGTTTAGACACTAGGATAAGATAAGGAACACACCCATTATAAAGAAATCACTTTAGGATTCTCTTTTTAAGCTGTTCCTTAAAACACTAGTGCTTAGGAAATCTATTGGAGGCAGAAGCAGTCAAGGGTAGCCTAGGGTTAGGGTTAGGCTTAGGGTTAGGCTTAGGGTACGGCTTAGGGTACGGGTTCGGGGAGGGGTTCGGGTACAGCGTAGGGTATGGGTTAGGGTTAGTGTTAGGGTTAGGGTTCGGTTCAGGGTACGGGTTAGGATTAGGGTACGTGTTAGGGTTAGGGTAGGGGTTAGGGTTAGGGTACGCTTTAGGGTTAGGGTATTTATTAAACCTATCCCACTCTCTAGATACCCCTTAGCACGTAAAGGAATATTATTTGGGGGTCCAGCCATGGAGGAGAGTTTAAACACTAGGATAAGATAAGGAACACACCCATTTTAAAGAAATCACATTAGGATTCTCTTTTTAAGCTGTTCCTTAAAACACTAGTGCTTAGGAAACCTATTGGAGGCAGAAGCAGTCAAGGGTAGCCTAGGGTTAGGGTTAGGCTTAGGGTTAGGCTTAGGGTACGGCTTAGGGTACGGGTTCGGGGAGGGGTGCGGGTACGGCGTAGGATATGGTTTAGGGTTAGGGTTAGGGTTAGTGTTACGGTTAGGGCTCGGTTTAGGATACGGGTCAGGATTAGGGTACGTGTTAGGGTTAGGGTAGGGGTTAGAGTTAAGGTACGCGTTAGGGTTAGGGTAGTTATTAAACCTATCCCACTCTCTAGATACCCCTTAGCACGTAAAGGAATATTATTTGGGGGTCCAGCCATGGAGAGGAGTTTAGACACTAGGATAAATAAGGAACACACCCATTATAAAGAAATCACATTAGGATTCTCTTTTTAAGCTGTTCCTTAAAACACTAGTGCTTAGGAAATCTATTGGAGGCAGAAGCAGTCAAGGGTAGCCTAGGGTTAGTGTTAGGCTTAGGGTTAGGCTTAGGGTACGGCTTAGGGTACGGGTTCGGGGAGGGGTTCGGGTACAGCGTAGGGTATGGGTTAGGGTTAGGGTTAGGGTTAGTGTTAAGGTTAGGGCTCGGTTTAGGGTACGGGTTAGCATTAGGGTACGTGTTAGGGTTAGGGTAGGGGTTAGGGTTAGGGTACGCGTTAGGGTTAGGGTAGTTAGTAAACCTATCCCACTCTCTATATACCCCTTAGCACGTAAACGAATATTATTTGGGGGTTCACCATGGAGAAGAGTTTAGACACTAGGATAAGATAAGGAACACACCCATTATAAAGAAATCACATTAGGATTCTCTTTTTAAGCTGTTGCTTAAAACACTAGTGCTTAGGAAATCTATTGGAGGCAGAAGCAGTCAAGGGTAGCCTAGGGTTAGTGTTAGGCTTAGGGTTAGGCTTAGGGTACGGCTTAGGGTACGGGTTTGGGGAGGGGTTCGGGTACGGCGTAGGGTATGGGTTAGGGTTAGGGTTAGTGTTAGTGTTAGGGTTAGGGCTCGGTTTAGGGTACGGGTTAGGATTAGGGTACGTGTTAGGGTTAGGGTAGGGGTTAGGGTTAGGGTACGCGTTAGGGTTAGGGTAGTTAGTAAACCTATCCCACTCTCTAGATACCCCTTAGCACGTAAAGGAGTATTATTTGGGGGTCCAGCCATGGAGAAGAGTTTAGACACTAGGATAAGATAAGGAACACACCCATTATAAAGAAATCACATTAGGATTGCCTTTTTCAGCTGTTCCTTAAAACACTAGTGCTTAGGAAATCTATTGGAGGCAGAAGCAGTCAAGGGTAGCCTAGGGTTAGGGTTAGGCTTAGGGTTAGGCTTAGGGTACGGCTTAGGGTACGGGTTTGGGGAGGGGTTCGGGTATGGCGTAGGGTATGGGTTAGGGTTAGGGTTAGGGTTAGTGTTCGGGTTAGGGCTCGGTTTAGGGTACGGGTTAGGATTAGGGTACGTGTTAGGGTTAGGGTAGGGGTTAGGGTTAGGGTACGCGTTAGGGTTAGGGTAGTTATTAAACCTATCCCACTCTCTAGATACCCCTTAGCACGTAAAGGAATATTATTTGGGGGTCCAGCCATGGAGAAGAGTTTAGACACTAGGATAAGATAAGGAACACACCCATTATAAAGAAATCACTTTAGGATTCTCTTTTTAAGCTGTTCCTTAAAACACTAGTGCTTAGGAAATCTATTGGAGGCAGAAGCAGTCAAGGGTAGCCTAGGGTTAGGGTTAGGCTTAGGGTTAGGTTTAGGGTACGGCTTGGGGAATGGGTTCGGGGAGGGGTTCGGGTACGGCGTAGGGTATGGTTTAGGGTTAGGGTTAGGGTTAGTGTTAGGGTTAGGGCTCGGTTTAGGGTACGGGTTAGGATTAGGGTACGTGTTAGGGTTAGGGTAGGGGTTAGGGTTAGGTTACGCGTTAGGGCTAGGGTAGTTAGTAAACCTATCCCACTCTCTCCTCCCCCATAGCACGTAAAGGAATATTATTTGGGGGTCCAGCCATGGAGAAGAGTTTAGACACTAGGATAAGATAAGGAACACACCCATTATAAAGAAATCACATTAGGATTCTCTTTTTAAGCTGTTTCTTAAAACACTACTGCTTAGGAAATCAATTGGAGGCAGAAGCAGTAAAGGGTAGCCTAGGGTTAGGGTTAGGCTTACGGTTAGGTTTAGGGTATGGCTTAGGGTACGGGTTCGGGGAGGGGTGCGGGTACGGCGTAGGGTATGGGTTAGGGTTAGGGTTAGTGTTAGTGTTAGGGTTAGGGCTCGGTTTGGGGTACAGGTTAGGATTAGGGTACGTGTTAGGGTTAGGGTAGGGGTTAGGGTTAGGGTACGCGTTAGGGTTAGGGTAGTTATTAAACCTATCCCACTCTCTAGATACCCCTTAGCACGTAAGGCAATATTATTTGGGGGTGCAGCCATGGAGAAGAGTTTAGACACTAGGATAAGATAAGGAACACACCCATTATAAAGAAATCACATTAGGATTCTCTTTTTAAGCTGTTCCTTAAAACACTAGTGCTTAGGAAATCTATTGGAGGCAGAAGCAGTCAAGGGTAGCCTAGGGTTAGGGTTAGGCTTAGGGTTAGGCTTAGGGTACGGCTTAGGTTACGGGTTCGGGGAGGGGTGCGGGTATGGCGTAGGGTATGGGTTAGGGTTAGGGTTAGGGTTAGTGTTAGGGTTAGGGCTCGGTTTAGGGTATGGGTTAGGATTAGGGTACGTGTTAGGGTTAGGGTAGGGGTTAGGGTTAGGGTACGCATTAGGGTTAGGGTACTTATTAAACCTATCCCACTCTCTAGATACCCCTTAGCACATAAAGGAATATTATTTGAGAGTCCAGCCATGGAGAAGAGTTTAGACACTAGGATAAGATAAGGAACACACCCATTATAAAGAAATCACATTAGGATTCTCTTTTTAAGCTGTTGCTTAAAACACTAGTGCTTAGGAAATCAATTGGAGGCAGAAGCAGTCAAGGGTAGCCTAGGGTTAGGGTTAGGCTTAGGGTTAGGTTTAGGGTACGGCTTGGGGAATGGGTTCGGGGAGGGGTTCGGGTACGGCGTAGGGTATGGTTTAGGGTTAGGGTTAGGGTTAGTGTTAGGGTTAGGGCTCGGTTTAGGGTACGGGTTAGGATTAGGGTACGTGTTAGGGTTAGGGTAGGGGTTAGGGTTAGGTTACGCGTTAGGGCTAGGGTAGTTAGTAAACCTATCCCACTCTCTAGCTCCCCCTTAGCACGTAAACGAATATTATTTGGGGGTCCAGCCATGGAGAAGAGTTTAGACACTAGGATAAGATAAGGAACACACCCATTATAAAGAAATCACATTAGGATTCTCTTTTTAAGCTGTTTCTTAATACACTACTGCTTAGGAAATCAATTGGAGGCAGAAGCAGTCAAGGGTAGCCTAGGGTTAGGGTTAGGCTTAGGGTTAGGTTTAGGTTACGGGTTCGGGGAGGGATGCGGGTACGGCGTAGGGTATGGGTTAGGGTTAGGGTTAGTGTTAGTGTTAGGGTTAGGGCTCGGTTTAGGGTACAGGTTAGGATTAGGGTACGTGTTAGGGTTAGGGTAGGGGTTAGGGTTAGGGTACGCGTTAGGGTTAGAGTAGTTATTAAACCTATCCCACTCTCTACATACCCCTTAGCACGTAAGGGGATATTATTTGGGGGTGCAGCCATGGAGAAGAATTTAGACACTAGGATAAGATAAGGAACACACCCATTATAAAGAAATCACATTAGGATTCTCTTTTTAAGCTGTTCCTTAAAACACTAGTGCTTAGGAAATCTATTGGAGGCAGAAGCAGTCAAGGGTAGCCTAGGGTTAGGGTTAGGCTTACGGTTAGGCTTAGGGTACGGCTTAGGGTACGGGTTCGGGGAGGGGTGCGGGTACGGCGTAGGGTATGGGTTAGGGTTAGGGTTAGGGTTAGTGTTAGGGTTAGGGCTCGGTTTAGGGTACGGGTTAGGATTAGGGTACGTGTTAGGGTTAGGGTACGCGTTAGGGTTAGGGTAGTTATTAAACCTATCCCACTCTCTAGATACCCCTTAGCACGTAAAGGAATATTATTTGAGGGTCCAGCCATGGAGAAGAGTTTAGACACTAGGATAAGATAAGGAACACACCCATTATAAAGAAATCACTTTAGGATTCTCTTTTTAAGCTGTTCCTTAAAACACTAGTGCTTAGGAAATCTATTGGAGGCAGAAGCAGTCAAGGGTAGCCTAGGGTTAGGGATAGGCTTAGGGTTAGGGTTAGGGTACGGCTTGGGGTATGGGTTCAGGGAGGGGTTCGGGTACGGCATAGGGTATGGGTTAGGGTTAGTGTTAGGGTTAGTGTTAGGGTTAGGGCTCGGTTTAGGGTACGGTTAGGATTAGGGTACGTGTTAGGTTTAGGGTAGGGGTTCGGGTTAGGGTACGCGTTAGGGTTAGGGTAGTTAGTAAGCTTATCCCACTCTCTAGATACCCCTTAGCACGTAAAGGAATATTATTTGGGGGTCCAGCCATGGAGAAGAATTTAGACACTAGGATAAGATAAGGAACACACCCATTATAAAGAAATCACATTAGGATTCTCTTTTTAAGCTGTTCCTTAAAACACTAGTGCTTAGGAAATCTATTGGAGGCAGAAGCAGTCAAGGGTAGCCTAGGGTTAGTGTTAGGCTTAGGGTTAGGCTTAGGGTACGGGTTTGGGGAGGGGTTCGGCTACGGCGTAGGGTATGGGTTAGGGTTAGGGTTAGGGTTAGTGTTAGGGTTAGGGCTCGGTTTAGGGTACAGGTTAGGATTAGGGTACGTGTTAGGGTTAGTGTAGGGGTTAGGGTTAGAGTACGCATTAGGGTTAGGGTAGTTATTAAACCTATCCCACTCTCTAGATACCCCTTAGCACGTAAGGGAATATTATTTCGGGGTGCAGCCATGGAGAAGAGTTTAGACACTAAGATAAGATAAGGAACACACCCATTATAAAGAAATCACATTAGGATTCTCTTTTTAAGCTGTTCCTTAAAACACTAGTGCTTAGGAAATCTATTGGAGGCAGAAGCAGTCAAGGGTAGCCTAGGGTTAGGGTTAAGCTTAGGGTTAGGCTTAGGGTACGGCTTAGGGTACGGGTTCGGGGAGGGGTGCGGGTACGGCGTAGGGTATGGGTTAGGGTTAGGGTTAGGGTTAGTGTTAGGGTTAGGGCTCGGTTTAGGTTACGGGTTAGGATTAGGGTAAGTGTTAGGGTTAGGGTAGGGGTTAGGGTTAGGGTACGCGTTAGGGTTAGGGTAGTTAGTAAACCTATCCCACTCTCTAGATACCCCTTAGCACGTAAAGGAATATTATTTGAGGGTCCAGCCATGGAGAAGAGTTTAGACACTAGGATAAGATAAGGAACACACCCATTATAAAGAAATCACATTAGGATTCTCTTTTTAAGCTGTTCCTTAAAACACTAGTGCTTAGGAAATCTATTGGAGGCAGAAGCAGTCAAGGGTAGCCTAGGGTTAGGGTTAGGCTTAGGGTTAGGCTTAGGGTACGGCTTAGGGTACGGGTTCGGGGAGGGGTTCGGGTACAGCGTAGGGTATGGGTTAGGGTTAGGGTTAGGGTTAGTGTTAAGTTTAGGGCTCGGTTTAGGGTACGGGTTAGGATTAGGGTACGTGTTAGGGTTAGGGTAGGGGTTAGGGTTAGGGTACGCGTTAGGGTTAGGTTAGTTAGTAAACCTATCCCACTCTCTATATACCCCTTAGCACGTAAACGAATATTATTTGGGGGTTCAGCCATGGAGAAGAGTTTAGACACTAGGATAAGATAAGGAACACACCCATTATAAAGAAATCACATTAGGATTCTCTTTTTAAGCTGTTGCTTAAAACACTAGTGCTTAGGAAATCTATTGGAGGCAGAAGCAGTCAAGGGTAGCCTAGGGTTAGTGTTAGGCTTAGGGTACGGCTTAGGGTACGGCTTAGGGTACGGGTTTGGGGAGGGGTTCGGGTACGGCGTAGGGTATGGGTTAGGGTTAGGGTTAGTGTTAGTGTTAGGGTTAGGGCTCGGTTTAGGGTACGGGTTAGGATTAGGGTACGTGTTAGGGTTAGGGTAGGGGTTAGGGTTAGGGTACGCGTTAGGGTTAGGGTAGTTAGTAAACCTATCCCACTCTCTAGATACCCCTTAGCACGTAAAGGAGTATTATTTGGGGGTCCAGCCATGGAGAAGAGTTTAGACACTAGGATAAGATAAGGAACACACCCATTATAAAGAAATCACATTAGGATTCTCTTTTTCAGCTGTTCCTTAAAACACTACTGCTTAGGAAATCTATTGGAGGCAGAAGCAGTCAAGGGTAGCCTAGGGTTAGGGTTAGGCTTAGGGTTAGGCTTAGGGTACGGCTTAGGGTACGGGTTCGGGGAGGGTTTCGGGTACGGCATAGGGTATGGGTTAGGGTTAGGGTTAGGGTTAGTGTTAGGGTTAGGGCTCGGTTTAGGGTACGGTTAGGATTAGTGTACGTGTTAGGTTTAGGGTAGGGGTTAGGGTTAGGGTACGCGTTAGGGTTAGGGTAGTTAGTAAACCTATCCCACTCTCTAGATACCCCTTAGCACGTAAAGGAATATTATTTGGGGGTCCAGCCATGGAGAAGAGTTTAGACACTAGGATAAGATAAGGAACACACCCATTATAAAGAAATCACATTAGGATTCTCTTTTTAAGCTGTTGCTTAAAACACTAGTGCTTAGGAAATCTATTGGAGGCAGAAGCAGTCAAGGGTAGCCTAGGGTAAGTGTTAGGCTTAGGGTTAGGCTTAGGGTATGGCTTAGGGTACGGGTTTGGGGAGGGGTTCGGGTACGGCGTAGGGTATGGGTTAGGGTTAGGGTTAGTGTTAGTGTTAGGGTTAGGGCTCGGTTTAGGGTACGGGTTAGGATTAGGGTACGTGTTAGTGTTAGGGTAGGGGTTAGGTTTAGAGTACGCATTAGGGTTAGGGTAGTTATTAAACCTATCCCACTCTCTAGATACCCCTTAGCACGTAAGGCAATATTATTTGCGGGTGCAGCCATGGAGAAGAGTTTAGACACTAGGATAAGATAAGGAACACACCCATTATAAAGAAATCACATTAGGATTCTCTTTTTAAGCTGTTCCTTAAAACACTAGTGCTTAGGAAATCTATTGGAGGCAGAAGCAGTCAAGGGTAGCCTAGGGTTAGGGTTAGGCTTAGGGTTAGGCTTAGGGTACGGCTTAGGGTACGGGTTTGGGGAGGGGTTCGGGTATGGCGTAGGGTATGGGTTAGTGTTAGGGTTAGGGTTAGTGTTAGGGTTAGGGCTCGGTTTAGGGTACGGGTTAGGATTAGGGTACGTGTTAGGGTTAGGGTAGGGGTTAGGGTTAGGGTACGCGTTAGGGTTAGGGTAGTTATTAAACCTATCCCACTCTCTAGATACCCCTTAGCACATAAAGGAATATTATTTGGGGGTCCAGCCATGGAGAAGAGTTTAGACACTAGGATAAGATAAGGAACACACCCATTATAAAGAAATCACTTTAGGATTCTCTTTTTAAGCTGTTCCTTAAAACACTAGTGCTTAGGAAATCTATTGGAGGCAGAAGCAGTCAAGGGTAGCCTAGGGTTAGGGTTAGGCTTAGGGTTAGGTTTAGGGTACGGCTTGGGGAATGGGTTCGGGGAGGGGTTCGGGTACGGCGTAGGGTATGGTTTAGGGTTAGGGTTAGGGTTAGTGTTAGGGTTAGGGCTCGGTTTAGGGTACGGGTTAGGATTAGGGTACGTGTTAGGGTTAGGGTAGGGGTTAGGGTTAGGTTACTCGTTAGGGCTAGGGTAGTTAGTAAACCTATCCCACTCTGTAGCTCCCCCTTAGCACGTAAAGGAATATTATTTGAGGGTCCAGCCATGGAGAAGAGTTTAGACACTAGGATAAGATAAGGAACACACCCATTATAAAGAAATCACATTAGGATTCTCTTTTTAAGCTGTTCCTTAAAACACTAGTGCTTAGGAAATCTATTGGAGGCAGAAGCAGTCAAGGGTAGCCTAGGGTTAGGGTTAGGCTTAGGGTTAGGCTTAGGGTACGGCTTAGGTTACGGGTTCGGGGAGGGGTGCGGGTACGGCGTAGGGTATGGGTTAGGGTTAGGGTTAGGGTTAGTGTTAGGGTTAGGGCTCGGTTTAGGGTACGGGTTAGGATTAGGGTACGTGTTAGGGTTAGGGTAGGGGTTAGGGTTAGGGTACGCATTAGGGTTAGGGTACTTATTAAACCTATCCCACTCTCTAGATACCCCTTAGCACATAAAGGAATATTATTTGAGGGTCCAGCCATGGAGAAGAGTTTAGACACTAGGATAAGATAAGGAACACACCCATTATAAAGAAATCACATTAGGATTCTCTTTTTAAGCTGTTCCTTAAAACACTAGTGCTTAGGAAATCTATTGGAGGCAGAAGCAGTCAAGGGTAGCCTAGGGTTAGGGTTAGGCTTAGGGTTAGGCTTAGGGTACGGCTTAGGGTAAGGGTTCGGGGAGGGTTTCGGGTACGGCGTAGGGTATGGGTTAGGGTTAGGGTTAGGGTTAGTGTTAGGGTTAGGGCTCGGTTTAGGGTACGGTTAGGATTAGGGTACGTGTTAGGTTTAGGGTAGGGGTTAGGGTTAGGGTACGCGTTAGGCTTAGGGTAGTTAGTAAACCTATCCCACTCTCTAGATACCCCTTAGCACGTAAAGGAATATTATTTGGGGGTCCAGCCATGGAGAAGAATTTAGACACTAGGATAAGATAAGGAACACACCCATTATAAAGAAATCACATTAGGATTCTCTTTTTAAGCTGTTGCTTAAAACACTAGTGCTTAGGAAATCTATTGGAGGCAGAAGCAGTCAAGCGTAGCCTAGGGTTAGTGTTAGGCTTAGGGTTAGGCTTAGGGTACGGCTTAGGGTACGGGTTTGGGGAGGGGTTCGGGTACGGCGTAGGGTATGGGTTAGGGTTAGTGTTAGGGTTAGGGCTCGGTTTAGGGTACGCGTTAGGATTAGGGTACGTGTTAGGGTTAGGTTAGGGGTTAGGGTTAGAGTACGCATTAGGGTTAGGGTAGTTAGGGTTAGGGTTAGGGTTAGGGTTAGGGTTAGGGCTCGGTTTAGGGTACGGGTCAGGATTAGGGTACGTGTTAGGGTTAGGGTAGGGGTTAGAGTTAGGGTACGCGTTAGGGTTAGGTTAGTTATTAAACCTATCCCACTCTCTAGATACCCCTTAGCACGTAAAGGAATATTATTTGGGGGTCCAGCCATGGAGAAGAGTTTAGACACTAGGATAAATAAGGAACACACCCATTATAAAGAAATCACATTAGGATTCTCTTTTTAAGCTGTTCCTTAAAACACTAGTGCTTAGGAAATCTATTGGAGGCAGAAGCAGTCAAGGGTAGCCTAGGGTTAGGGTTAGGCTTAGGGTTAGGCTTAGGGTAGGGGTTTGGGGAGGGGTTCGGCTACGGCGTAGTGTATGGGTTAGGGTTAGGGTTAGGGGTAGTGTTAGGGTTAGGGCTCGGTTTAGGGTACGGGTTAGGATTAGGGTACGTGTTAGGGTTAGGGTAGGGGTTAGGGTTAGGTTACGCGTTAGGGCTAGGGTAGTTAGTAAACCTATCCCACTCTCTAGCTCCCCCTTAGCACGTAAAGGAATATTATTTGGGGGTCCAGCCATGGAGAAGAGTTTAGACACTAGGATAAGATAAGGAACACACCCATTATAAAGAAATCACATTAGGATTCTCTTTTTAAGCTGTTTCTTAAAACACTACTGCTTAGGAAATCAATTGGAGGCAGAAGCAGTCAAGGGTAGCCTAGGGTTAGGGTTAGGCTTAGGGTTAGGTTTAGGGTATGGCTTAGGGTACGGGTTCGGGGAGGGGTGCGGGTACGGCGTAGGGTATGGGTTAGGGTTAGTGTTAGTGTTAGGGTTAGGGCTCGGTTTGGGGTACAGGTTAGGATTAGGGTACGTGTTAGGGTTAGGGTAGGGGTTAGGGTTAGGGTACGCGTTAGGGTTAGGGTAGTTATTAAACCTATCCCACTCTCTAGATACCCCTTAGCACGTAAGGGAATATTATTTGGGGGTGCAGCCATGGAGAAGAGTTTAGACACTAGGATAAGATAAGGAACACACCCATTATAAAGAAATCACATTAGGATTCTCTTTTTAAGCTGTTCCTTAAAACACTAGTGCTTAGGAAATCTATTGGAGGCAGAAGCAGTCAAGGGTAGCCTAGGGTTAGGGTTAGGCTTAGGGTTAGGCTTAGGGTAGGGGTTTGGGGAGGGGTTCGGCTACGGCGTAGGGTATGGGTTAGGGTTAGGGTTAGGGTTAGTGTTAGGGTTAGGGCTCGGTTTAGGGTACGGGTTAGGATTAGGGTACGTGTTAGGGTTAGGGTAGGGGTTAGGGTTAGGTTACGCGTTAGGGCTAGGGTAGTTAGTAAACCTATCCCACTCTCTAGCTCCCCCTTAGCACGTAAAGGAATATTATTTGGGGGTCCAGCCATGGAGAAGAGTTTAGACACTAGGATAAGATAAGGAACACACCCATTATAAAGAAATCACATTAGGATTCTCTTTTTAAGCTGTTTCTTAAAACACTACTGCTTAGGAAATCAATTGGAGGCAGAAGCAGTCAAGGGTAGCCTAGGGTTAGGGTTAGGCTTAGGGTTAGGTTTAGGGTATGGCTTAGGGTACGGGTTCGGGGAGGGGTGCGGGTACGGCGTAGGGTATGGGTTAGGGTTAGTGTTAGTGTTAGGGTTAGGGCTCGGTTTGGGGTACAGGTTAGGATTAGGGTACGTGTTAGGGTTAGGGTAGGGGTTAGGGTTAGGGTACGCGTTAGGGTTAGGGTAGTTATTAAACCTATCCCACTCTCTAGATACCCCTTAGCACGTAAGGGAATATTATTTGGGGGTGCAGCCATGGAGAAGAGTTTAGACACTAGGATAAGATAAGGAACACACCCATTATAAAGAAATCACATTAGGATTCTCTTTTTAAGCTGTTCCTTAAAACACTAGTGCTTAGGAAATCTATTGGAGGCAGAAGCAGTCAAGGGTAGCCTAGGGTTAGGGTTAGGCTTAGGGTTAGGCTTAGGGTACGGCTTAGGGTACGGGTTCGGGGAGGGGTGCGGGTACGGCGTAGGGTATGGGTTAGGGTTAGGGTTAGGGTTAGTGTTAGGGTTAGGGCTCGGTTTAGGGTATGGGTTAGGATTAGGGTACGTGTTAGGGTTAGGGTAGGGGTTAGGGTTAGGGTACGCATTAGGGTTAGGGTAGTTATTAAACCTATCCCACTCTCTAGATACCCCTTAGCACATAAAGGAATATTATTTGAGGATCCAGCCATGGAGAAGAGTTTAGACACTAGGATAAGATAAGGAACACAGCCATTATAAAGAAATCACATTAGGATTCTCTTTTTAAGCTGTTCCTTAAAACACTAGTGCTTAGGAAATCTATTGGAGGCAGAAGCAGTCAAGGGTAGCCTAGGGTTAGGGTTAGGCTTAGGGTTAGGGTTAGGGTACGGCTTAGGGTACAGGTTCGGGGAGGGGTTCGGGTACGGCGTAGGGTATGGGTTAGGGTTAGGGTTAGGGTTAGTGTTAGGGTTAGGGCTCGGTTTAGGGTACGGGTTAGGATTAGGGTACGTGTTAGGGTTAGGGTAGGGGTTAGGGTTAGGGTACGCGTTAGGGTTAGGGTAGTTATTAAACCTATCCCACTCTCTAGATACCCCTTAGCACGTAAAAGAATATTATTTGGGGGTCCAACCATGGAGAAGAGTTTAGACACTAGGATAAGATAAGGAACACACCCATTATAAAGAAATCACATTAGGATTCTCTTTTTCAGCTGTTCCTTAAAACACTAGTGCTTAGGAAATCTATTGGAGGCAGAAGCAGTCAAGGGTAGCCTAGGGTTAGGGTTAGGCTTAGGGTTAGGCTTAGGGTACGGCTTAGGGTAAGGGTTCGGGGAGGGTTTCGGGTACGGCGTAGGGTATGGGTTAGGGTTAGGGTTAGGGTTAGTGTTAGGGTTAGGGCTCGGTTTAGGGTACGGTTAGGATTAGGGTACGTGTTAGGTTTACGGTAGGGGTTAGGGTTAGGGTACGCGTTAGGGTTAGGGTAGTTAGTAAACCTATCCCACTCTCTAGATACCCCTTAGCACGTAAAGGAATATTATTTGGGGGTCCAGCCATGGAGAAGAATTTAGACACTAGGATAAGATAAGGAACACACCCATTATAAAGAAATCACATTAGGATTCTCTTTTTAAGCTGTTGCTTAAAACACTAGTGCTTAGGAAATCTATTGGAGGCAGAAGCAGTCAAGGGTAGCCTAGGGTTAGTGTTAGGCTTAGGGTTAGGCTTAGGGTACGGCTTAGGGTACGGGTTCGGGGAGGGGTTCGGGTACGGCGTAGGGTATGGGTTAGGGTTAGTGTAAGGGTTAGGGCTCGGTTTAGGGTACGCGTTAGGATTAGGGTACGTGTTAGGGTTAGGGTAGGGGTTAGGGTTAGAGTACGCATTAGGGTTAGGGTAGTTAGGGTTAGGGTTAGGGTTAGGGTTAGGGTTAGGGCTCGGTTTAGGGTACAGGTTAGGATTAGGGTACGTGTTAGGGTTAGGGTAGGGGTTAGGGTTAGGGTACGCGTTAGGGTTAGGGTAGTTATTAAACCTATCCCACTCTCTAGATATCCCTTAGCACGTAAAGGAATATTATTTGAGGGTCCAGCCATGGAGAAGAGTTTAGACACTAGGATAAGGTAAGGAACACACCCATTATAAAGAAATCACATTAGGATTCTCTTTTTAAGCTGTTCCTTAAAACACTAGTGCTTAGGAAATCTATTGGAGGCAGAAGCAGTCAAGGGTAGCCTAGGGTTAGGGTTAGGCTTAGGGTTAGGCTTAGGGTACGGCTTAGGGTACGGGTTCGGGGAGGGGTTCGGGTACAGCGTAGGGTATGAGTTAGGGTTAGGGTTAGGGTTAGTGTTAAGGTTAGGGCTCGGTTTAGGGTACGGGTTAGCATTAGGGTACGTGTTAGGGTTAGGGTAGGGGTTAGGGTTAGGGTACGCGTTAGGGTTAGGGTAGTTAGTAAACCTATCCCACTCTCTAGCTCCCCCTTAGCACGTAAACGAATATTATTTGGGGGTTCACCATGGAGAAGAGTTTAGACACTAGGATAAGATAAGGAACACACCCATTATAAAGAAATCACATTAGGATTCTCTTTTTAAGCTGTTGCTTAAAACACTAGTGCTTAGGAAATCTATTGGAGGCAGAAGCAGTCAAGGGTAGCCTAGGGTTAGTGTTAGGCTTAGGGTTAGGCTTAGGGTACGGCTTAGGGTACGGGTTTGGGGAGGGGTTCGGGTACGGCGTAGGGTATGGGTTAGGGTTAGGGTTAGTGTTAGTGTTAGGGTTAGGGCTCGGTTTAGGGTACGGGTTAGGATTAGGGTACGTGTTAGGGTTAGGGTAGGGGTTAGGGTTAGGGTACGCGTTAGGGTTAGGGTAGTTAGTAAACCTATCCCACTCTCTAGATACCCCTTAGCACGTAAAGGAGTATTATTTGGGGGTCCAGCCATGGAGAAGAGTTTAGACACTAGGATAAGATAAGGAACACACCCATTATAAAGAAATCACATTAGGATTGCCTTTTTCAGCTGTTCCTTAAAACACTAGTGCTTAGGAAATCTATTGGAGGCAGAAGCAGTCAAGGGTAGCCTAGGGTTAGGGTTAGGCTTAGGGTTAGGCTTAGGGTACGGCTTAGGGTACGGGTTTGGGGAGGGGTTCGGGTATGGCGTAGGGTATGGGTTAGGGTTAGGGTTAGGGTTAGTGTTCGGGTTAGGGCTCGGTTTAGGGTACGGGTTAGGATTAGGGTACGTGTTAGGGTTAGGGTAGGGGTTAGGGTTAGGGTACGCGTTAGGGTTAGGGTAGTTATTAAACCTATCCCACTCTCTAGATACCCCTTAGCACGTAAAGGAATATTATTTGGGGGTCCAGCCATGGAGAAGAGTTTAGACACTAGGATAAGATAAGGAACACACCCATTATAAAGAAATCACTTTAGGATTCTCTTTTTAAGCTGTTCCTTAAAACACTAGTGCTTAGGAAATCTATTGGAGGCAGAAGCAGTCAAGGGTAGCCTAGGGTTAGGGTTAGGCTTAGGGTTAGGCTTAGGGTACGGCTTAGGGTACGGGTTCGGGGAGGGGTTCGGGTACAGCGTAGGGTATGGGTTAGGGTTAGTGTTAGGGTTAGGGTTCGGTTCAGGGTACGGGTTAGGATTAGGGTACGTGTTAGGGTTAGGGTAGGGGTTAGGGTTAGGGTACGCTTTAGGGTTAGGGTATTTATTAAACCTATCCCACTCTCTAGATACCCCTTAGCACGTAAAGGAATATTATTTGGGGGTCCAGCCATGGAGGAGAGTTTAAACACTAGGATAAGATAAGGAACACACCCATTTTAAAGAAATCACATTAGGATTCTCTTTTTAAGCTGTTCCTTAAAACACTAGTGCTTAGGAAACCTATTGGAGGCAGAAGCAGTCAAGGGTAGCCTAGGGTTAGGGTTAGGCTTAGGGTTAGGCTTAGGGTACGGCTTAGGGTACGGGTTCGGGGAGGGGTGCGGGTACGGCGTAGGATATGGTTTAGGGTTAGGGTTAGGGTTAGTGTTACGGTTAGGGCTCGGTTTAGGATACGGGTCAGGATTAGGGTACGTGTTAGGGTTAGGGTAGGGGTTAGAGTTAAGGTACGCGTTAGGGTTAGGGTAGTTATTAAACCTATCCCACTCTCTAGATACCCCTTAGCACGTAAAGGAATATTATTTGGGGGTCCAGCCATGGAGAGGAGTTTAGACACTAGGATAAATAAGGAACACACCCATTATAAAGAAATCACATTAGGATTCTCTTTTTAAGCTGTTCCTTAAAACACTAGTGCTTAGGAAATCTATTGGAGGCAGAAGCAGTCAAGGGTAGCCTAGGGTTAGTGTTAGGCTTAGGGTTAGGCTTAGGGTACGGCTTAGGGTACGGGTTCGGGGAGGGGTTCGGGTACAGCGTAGGGTATGGGTTAGGGTTAGGGTTAGGGTTAGTGTTAAGGTTAGGGCTCGGTTTAGGGTACGGGTTAGCATTAGGGTACGTGTTAGGGTTAGGGTAGGGGTTAGGGTTAGGGTACGCGTTAGGGTTAGGGTAGTTAGTAAACCTATCCCACTCTCTATATACCCCTTAGCACGTAAACGAATATTATTTGGGGGTTCACCATGGAGAAGAGTTTAGACACTAGGATAAGATAAGGAACACACCCATTATAAAGAAATCACATTAGGATTCTCTTTTTAAGCTGTTGCTTAAAACACTAGTGCTTAGGAAATCTATTGGAGGCAGAAGCAGTCAAGGGTAGCCTAGGGTTAGTGTTAGGCTTAGGGTTAGGCTTAGGGTACGGCTTAGGGTACGGGTTTGGGGAGGGGTTCGGGTACGGCGTAGGGTATGGGTTAGGGTTAGGGTTAGTGTTAGTGTTAGGGTTAGGGCTCGGTTTAGGGTACGGGTTAGGATTAGGGTACGTGTTAGGGTTAGGGTAGGGGTTAGGGTTAGGGTACGCGTTAGGGTTAGGGTAGTTAGTAAACCTATCCCACTCTCTAGATACCCCTTAGCACGTATAGGAGTATTATTTGGGGGTCCAGCCATGGAGAAGAGTTTAGACACTAGGATAAGATAAGGAACACACCCATTATAAAGAAATCACATTAGGATTGCCTTTTTCAGCTGTTCCTTAAAACACTAGTGCTTAGGAAATCTATTGGAGGCAGAAGCAGTCAAGGGTAGCCTAGGGTTAGGGTTAGGCTTAGGGTTAGGCTTAGGGTACGGCTTAGGGTACGGGTTCGGGGAGGGGTTCGGGTACGGCGTAGGGTATGGGTTAGGGTTAGTGTTAGGGTTAGGGCTCGGTTTAGGGTACGCGTTAGGATTAGGGTACGTGTTAGGGTTAGGGTAGGGGTTAGGGTTAGGGTACGCGTTAGGGTTAGGGTAGTTATTAAACCTATCCCACTCTCTAGATACCCCTTAGCACGTAAAGGAATATTATTTGGGGGTCCAGCCATGGAGAAGAGTTTAGACACTAGGATAAGATAAGGAACACACCCATTATAAAGAAATCACTTTAGGATTCTCTTTTTAAGCTGTTCCTTAAAACACTAGTGCTTAGGAAATCTATTGGAGGCAGAAGCAGTCAAGGGTAGCCTAGGGTTAGGGTTAGGCTTAGGGTTAGGTTTAGGGTACGGCTTGGGGAATGGGTTCGGGGAGGGGTTCGGGTACGGCGTAGGGTATGGTTTAGGGTTAGGGTTAGGGTTAGTGTTAGGGTTAGGGCTCGGTTTAGGGTACGGGTTAGGATTAGGGTACGTGTTAGGGTTAGGGTAGGGGTTAGGGTTAGGTTACGCGTTAGGGCTAGGGTAGTTAGTAAACCTATCCCACTCTCTCCTCCCCCATAGCACGTAAAGGAATATTATTTGGGGGTCCAGCCATGGAGAAGAGTTTAGACACTAGGATAAGATAAGGAACACACCCATTATAAAGAAATCACATTAGGATTCTCTTTTTAAGCTGTTTCTTAAAACACTACTGCTTAGGAAATCAATTGGAGGCAGAAGCAGTAAAGGGTAGCCTAGGGTTAGGGTTAGGCTTACGGTTAGGTTTAGGGTATGGCTTAGGGTACGGGTTCGGGGAGGGGTGCGGGTACGGCGTAGGGTATGGGTTAGGGTTAGGGTTAGTGTTAGTGTTAGGGTTAGGGCTCGGTTTGGGGTACAGGTTAGGATTAGGGTACGTGTTAGGGTTAGGGTAGGGGTTAGGGTTAGGGTACGCGTTAGGGTTAGGGTAGTTATTAAACCTATCCCACTCTCTAGATACCCCTTAGCACGTAAGGGAATATTATTTGGGGGTGCAGCCATGGAGAAGAGTTTAGACACTAGGATAAGATAAGGAACACACCCATTATAAAGAAATCACATTAGGATTCTCTTTTTAAGCTGTTCCTTAAAACACTAGTGCTTAGGAAATCTATTGGAGGCAGAAGCAGTCAAGGGTAGCCTAGGGTTAGGGTTAGGCTTAGGGTTAGGCTTAGGGTACGGCTTAGGTTACGGGTTCGGGGAGGGGTGCGGGTACGGCGTAGGGTATGGGTTAGGGTTAGGGTTAGGGTTAGTGTTAGGGTTAGGGCTCGGTTTAGGGTACGGGTTAGGATTAGGGTACGTGTTAGGGTTAGGGTAGGGGTTAGGGTTAGGGTACGCATTAGGGTTAGGGTACTTATTAAACCTATCCCACTCTCTAGATACCCCTTAGCACATAAAGGAATATTATTTGAGGGTCCAGCCATGGAGAAGAGTTTAGACACTAGGATAAGATAAGGAACACACCCATTATAAAGAAATCACATTAGGATTCTCTTTTTAAGCTGTTCCTTAAAACACTAGTGCTTAGGAAATCTATTGGAGGCAGAAGCAGTCAAGGGTAGCCTAGGGTTAGGGTTAGGCTTAGGGTTAGGCTTAGGGTACGGCTTAGGGTAAGGGTTCGGGGAGGGTTTCGGGTACGGCGTAGGGTATGGGTTAGGGTTAGGGTTAGGGTTAGTGTTAGGGTTAGGGCTCGGTTTAGGGTACGGTTAGGATTAGGGTACGTGTTAGGTTTAGGGTAGGGGTTAGGGTTAGGGTACGCGTTAGGCTTAGGGTAGTTAGTAAACCTATCCCACTCTCTAGATACCCCTTAGCACGTAAAGGAATATTATTTGGGGGTCCAGCCATGGAGAAGAATTTAGACACTAGGATAAGATAAGGAACACACCCATTATAAAGAAATCACATTAGGATTCTCTTTTTAAGCTGTTGCTTAAAACACTAGTGCTTAGGAAATCTATTGGAGGCAGAAGCAGTCAAGCGTAGCCTAGGGTTAGTGTTAGGCTTAGGGTTAGGCTTAGGGTACGGCTTAGGGTACGGGTTTGGGGAGGGGTTCGGGTACGGCGTAGGGTATGGGTTAGGGTTAGTGTTAGGGTTAGGGCTCGGTTTAGGGTACGCGTTAGGATTAGGGTACGTGTTAGGGTTAGGTTAGGGGTTAGGGTTAGAGTACGCATTAGGGTTAGGGTAGTTAGGGTTAGGGTTAGGGTTAGGGTTAGGGTTAGGGCTCGGTTTAGGGTACGGGTTAGGATTAGGGTACGTGTTAGGGTTAGGGTAGGGGTTAGGGTTAGGGTACGCTCTAGGGTTAGGGTATTTATTAAACCTATCCCACTCTCTAGATACCCCTTAGCACGTAAAGGAATATTATTTGGGGGTCCAGCCATGGAGGAGAGTTTAAACACTAGGATAAGATAAGGAACACACCCATTTTAAAGAAATCACATTAGGATTCTCTTTTTAAGCTGTTCCTTAAAACACTAGCGCTTAGGAAACCTATTGGAGGCAGAAGCAGTCAAGGGTAGCCTAGGGTTAGGGTTAGGCTTAGGGTTAGGCTTAGGGTACGGCTTAGGGTACGGGTTCGGGAAGGGGTGCGGGTACGGCATAGGATATGGTTTAGGGTTAGGGTTAGGGTTAGTGTTACGGTTAGGGCTCGGTTTAGGGTACGGGTCAGGATTAGGGTACGTGTTAGGGTTAGGGTAGGGGTTAGAGTTAGGGTACGCGTTAGGGTTAGGTTAGTTATTAAACCTATCCCACTCTCTAGATACCCCTTAGCACGTAAAGGAATATTATTTGGGGGTCCAGCCATGGAGAAGAGTTTAGACACTAGGATAAATAAGGAACACACCCATTATAAAGAAATCACATTAGGATTCTCTTTTTAAGCTGTTCCTTAAAACACTAGTGCTTAGGAAATCTATTGGAGGCAGAAGCAGTCAAGGGTAGCCTAGGGTTAGGGTTAGGCTTAGGGTTAGGCTTAGGGTAGGGGTTTGGGGAGGGGTTCGGCTACGGCGTAGTGTATGGGTTAGGGTTAGGGTTAGGGGTAGTGTTAGGGTTAGGGCTCGGTTTAGGGTACGGGTTAGGATTAGGGTACGTGTTAGGGTTAGGGTAGGGGTTAGGGTTAGGTTACGCGTTAGGGCTAGGGTAGTTAGTAAACCTATCCCACTCTCTAGCTCCCCCTTAGCACGTAAAGGAATATTATTTGGGGGTCCAGCCATGGAGAAGAGTTTAGACACTAGGATAAGATAAGGAACACACCCATTATAAAGAAATCACATTAGGATTCTCTTTTTAAGCTGTTTCTTAAAACACTACTGCTTAGGAAATCAATTGGAGGCAGAAGCAGTCAAGGGTAGCCTAGGGTTAGGGTTAGGCTTAGGGTTAGGTTTAGGGTATGGCTTAGGGTACGGGTTCGGGGAGGGGTGCGGGTACGGCGTAGGGTATGGGTTAGGGTTAGTGTTAGTGTTAGGGTTAGGGCTCGGTTTGGGGTACAGGTTAGGATTAGGGTACGTGTTAGGGTTAGGGTAGGGGTTAGGGTTAGGGTACGCGTTAGGGTTAGGGTAGTTATTAAACCTATCCTACTCTCTAGATACCCCTTAGCACGTAAGGGAATATTATTTGGGGGTGCAGCCATGGAGAAGAGTTTAGACACTAGGATAAGATAAGGAACACACCCATTATAAAGAAATCACATTAGGATTCTCTTTTTAAGCTGTTCCTTAAAACACTAGTGCTTAGGAAATCTATTGGAGGCAGAAGCAGTCAAGGGTAGCCTAGGGTTAGGGTTAGGCTTAGGGTTAGGCTTAGGGTACGGCTTAGGGTACGGGTTCGGGGAGGGGTGCGGGTACGGCGTAGGGTATGGGTTAGGGTTAGGGTTAGGGTTAGTGTTAGGGTTAGGGCTCGGTTTAGGGTATGGGTTAGGATTAGGGTACGTGTTAGGGTTAGGGTAGGGGTTAGGGTTAGGGTACGCATTAGGGTTAGGGTAGTTATTAAACCTATCCCACTCTCTAGATACCCCTTAGCACATAAAGGAATATTATTTGAGGATCCAGCCATGGAGAAGAGTTTAGACACTAGGATAAGATAAGGAACACAGCCATTATAAAGAAATCACATTAGGATTCTCTTTTTAAGCTGTTCCTTAAAACACTAGTGCTTAGGAAATCTATTGGAGGCAGAAGCAGTCAAGGGTAGCCTAGGGTTAGGGTTAGGCTTAGGGTTAGGGTTAGGGTACGGCTTAGGGTACAGGTTCGGGGAGGGGTTCGGGTACGGCGTAGGGTATGGGTTAGGGTTAGGGTTAGGGTTAGTGTTAGGGTTAGGGCTCGGTTTAGGGTACGGGTTAGGATTAGGGTACGTGTTAGGGTTAGGGTAGGGGTTAGGGTTAGGGTACGCGTTAGGGTTAGGGTAGTTATTAAACCTATCCCACTCTCTAGATACCCCTTAGCACGTAAAAGAATATTATTTGGGGGTCCAACCATGGAGAAGAGTTTAGACACTAGGATAAGATAAGGAACACACCCATTATAAAGAAATCACATTAGGATTCTCTTTTTCAGCTGTTCCTTAAAACACTAGTGCTTAGGAAATCTATTGGAGGCAGAAGCAGTCAAGGGTAGCCTAGGGTTAGGGTTAGGCTTAGGGTTAGGCTTAGGGTACGGCTTAGGGTAAGGGTTCGGGGAGGGTTTCGGGTACGGCGTAGGGTATGGGTTAGGGTTAGGGTTAGGGTTAGTGTTAGGGTTAGGGCTCGGTTTAGGGTACGGTTAGGATTAGGGTACGTGTTAGGTTTACGGTAGGGGTTAGGGTTAGGGTACGCGTTAGGGTTAGGGTAGTTAGTAAACCTATCCCACTCTCTAGATACCCCTTAGCACGTAAAGGAATATTATTTGGGGGTCCAGCCATGGAGAAGAATTTAGACACTAGGATAAGATAAGGAACACACCCATTATAAAGAAATCACATTAGGATTCTCTTTTTAAGCTGTTGCTTAAAACACTAGTGCTTAGGAAATCTATTGGAGGCAGAAGCAGTCAAGGGTAGCCTAGGGTTAGTGTTAGGCTTAGGGTTAGGCTTAGGGTACGGCTTAGGGTACGGGTTCGGGGAGGGGTTCGGGTACGGCGTAGGGTATGGGTTAGGGTTAGTGTAAGGGTTAGGGCTCGGTTTAGGGTACGCGTTAGGATTAGGGTACGTGTTAGGGTTAGGGTAGGGGTTAGGGTTAGAGTACGCATTAGGGTTAGGGTAGTTAGGGTTAGGGTTAGGGTTAGGGTTAGGGTTAGGGCTCGGTTTAGGGTACAGGTTAGGATTAGGGTACGTGTTAGGGTTAGGGTAGGGGTTAGGGTTAGGGTACGCGTTAGGGTTAGGGTAGTTATTAAACCTATCCCACTCTCTAGATATCCCTTAGCACGTAAAGGAATATTATTTGAGGGTCCAGCCATGGAGAAGAGTTTAGACACTAGGATAAGGTAAGGAACACACCCATTATAAAGAAATCACATTAGGATTCTCTTTTTAAGCTGTTCCTTAAAACACTAGTGCTTAGGAAATCTATTGGAGGCAGAAGCAGTCAAGGGTAGCCTAGGGTTAGGGTTAGGCTTAGGGTTAGGCTTAGGGTACGGCTTAGGGTACGGGTTCGGGGAGGGGTTCGGGTACAGCGTAGGGTATGAGTTAGGGTTAGGGTTAGGGTTAGTGTTAAGGTTAGGGCTCGGTTTAGGGTACGGGTTAGCATTAGGGTACGTGTTAGGGTTAGGGTAGGGGTTAGGGTTAGGGTACGCGTTAGGGTTAGGGTAGTTAGTAAACCTATCCCACTCTCTAGCTCCCCCTTAGCACGTAAACGAATATTATTTGGGGGTTCACCATGGAGAAGAGTTTAGACACTAGGATAAGATAAGGAACACACCCATTATAAAGAAATCACATTAGGATTCTCTTTTTAAGCTGTTGCTTAAAACACTAGTGCTTAGGAAATCTATTGGAGGCAGAAGCAGTCAAGGGTAGCCTAGGGTTAGTGTTAGGCTTAGGGTTAGGCTTAGGGTACGGCTTAGGGTACGGGTTTGGGGAGGGGTTCGGGTACGGCGTAGGGTATGGGTTAGGGTTAGGGTTAGTGTTAGTGTTAGGGTTAGGGCTCGGTTTAGGGTACGGGTTAGGATTAGGGTACGTGTTAGGGTTAGGGTAGGGGTTAGGGTTAGGGTACGCGTTAGGGTTAGGGTAGTTAGTAAACCTATCCCACTCTCTAGATACCCCTTAGCACGTAAAGGAGTATTATTTGGGGGTCCAGCCATGGAGAAGAGTTTAGACACTAGGATAAGATAAGGAACACACCCATTATAAAGAAATCACATTAGGATTGCCTTTTTCAGCTGTTCCTTAAAACACTAGTGCTTAGGAAATCTATTGGAGGCAGAAGCAGTCAAGGGTAGCCTAGGGTTAGGGTTAGGCTTAGGGTTAGGCTTAGGGTACGGCTTAGGGTACGGGTTTGGGGAGGGGTTCGGGTATGGCATAGGGTATGGGTTAGGGTTAGGGTTAGGGTTAGTGTTCGGGTTAGGGCTCGGTTTAGGGTACGGGTTAGGATTAGGGTACGTGTTAGGGTTAGGGTAGGGGTTAGGGTTAGGGTACGCGTTAGGGTTAGGGTAGTTATTAAACCTATCCCACTCTCTAGATACCCCTTAGCACGTAAAGGAATATTATTTGGGGGTCCAGCCATGGAGAAGAGTTTAGACACTAGGATAAGATAAGGAACACACCCATTATAAAGAAATCACTTTAGGATTCTCTTTTTAAGCTGTTCCTTAAAACACTAGTGCTTAGGAAATCTATTGGAGGCAGAAGCAGTCAAGGGTAGCCTAGGGTTAGGGTTAGGCTTAGGGTTAGGCTTAGGGTACGGCTTAGGGTACGGGTTCGGGGAGGGGTTCGGGTACAGCGTAGGGTATGGGTTAGGGTTAGTGTTAGGGTTAGGGTTCGGTTCAGGGTACGGGTTAGGATTAGGGTACGTGTTAGGGTTAGGGTAGGGGTTAGGGTTAGGGTACGCTTTAGGGTTAGGGTATTTATTAAACCTATCCCACTCTCTAGATACCCCTTAGCACGTAAAGGAATATTATTTGGGGGTCCAGCCATGGAGGAGAGTTTAAACACTAGGATAAGATAAGGAACACACCCATTTTAAAGAAATCACATTAGGATTCTCTTTTTAAGCTGTTCCTTAAAACACTAGTGCTTAGGAAACCTATTGGAGGCAGAAGCAGTCAAGGGTAGCCTAGGGTTAGGGTTAGGCTTAGGGTTAGGCTTAGGGTACGGCTTAGGGTACGGGTTCGGGGAGGGGTGCGGGTACGGCGTAGGATATGGTTTAGGGTTAGGGTTAGGGTTAGTGTTACGGTTAGGGCTCGGTTTAGGATACGGGTCAGGATTAGGGTACGTGTTAGGGTTAGGGTAGGGGTTAGAGTTAAGGTACGCGTTAGGGTTAGGGTAGTTATTAAACCTATCCCACTCTCTAGATACCCCTTAGCACGTAAAGGAATATTATTTGGGGGTCCAGCCATGGAGAGGAGTTTAGACACTAGGATAAATAAGGAACACACCCATTATAAAGAAATCACATTAGGATTCTCTTTTTAAGCTGTTCCTTAAAACACTAGTGCTTAGGAAATCTATTGGAGGCAGAAGCAGTCAAGGGTAGCCTAGGGTTAGTGTTAGGCTTAGGGTTAGGCTTAGGGTACGGCTTAGGGTACGGGTTCGGGGAGGGGTTCGGGTACAGCGTAGGGTATGGGTTAGGGTTAGGGTTAGGGTTAGTGTTAAGGTTAGGGCTCGGTTTAGGGTACGGGTTAGCATTAGGGTACGTGTTAGGGTTAGGGTAGGGGTTAGGGTTAGGGTACGCGTTAGGGTTAGGGTAGTTAGTAAACCTATCCCACTCTCTATATACCCCTTAGCACGTAAACGAATATTATTTGGGGGTTCACCATGGAGAAGAGTTTAGACACTAGGATAAGATAAGGAACACACCCATTATAAAGAAATCACATTAGGATTCTCTTTTTAAGCTGTTGCTTAAAACACTAGTGCTTAGGAAATCTATTGGAGGCAGAAGCAGTCAAGGGTAGCCTAGGGTTAGTGTTAGGCTTAGGGTTAGGCTTAGGGTACGGCTTAGGGTACGGGTTTGGGGAGGGGTTCGGGTACGGCGTAGGGTATGGGTTAGGGTTAGGGTTAGTGTTAGTGTTAGGGTTAGGGCTCGGTTTAGGGTACGGGTTAGGATTAGGGTACGTGTTAGGGTTAGGGTAGGGGTTAGGGTTAGGGTACGCGTTAGGGTTAGGGTAGTTAGTAAACCTATCCCACTCTCTAGATACCCCTTAGCACGTAAAGGAGTATTATTTGGGGGTCCAGCCATGGAGAAGAGTTTAGACACTAGGATAAGATAAGGAACACACCCATTATAAAGAAATCACATTAGGATTGCCTTTTTCAGCTGTTCCTTAAAACACTAGTGCTTAGGAAATCTATTGGAGGCAGAAGCAGTCAAGGGTAGCCTAGGGTTAGGGTTAGGCTTAGGGTTAGGCTTAGGGTACGGCTTAGGGTACGGGTTTGGGGAGGGGTTCGGGTATGGCGTAGGGTATGGGTTAGGGTTAGGGTTAGGGTTAGTGTTCGGGTTAGGGCTCGGTTTAGGGTACGGGTTAGGATTAGGGTACGTGTTAGGGTTAGGGTAGGGGTTAGGGTTAGGGTACGCGTTAGGGTTAGGGTAGTTATTAAACCTATCCCACTCTCTAGATACCCCTTAGCACGTAAAGGAATATTATTTGGGGGTCCAGCCATGGAGAAGAGTTTAGACACTAGGATAAGATAAGGAACACACCCATTATAAAGAAATCACTTTAGGATTCTCTTTTTAAGCTGTTCCTTAAAACACTAGTGCTTAGGAAATCTATTGGAGGCAGAAGCAGTCAAGGGTAGCCTAGGGTTAGGGTTAGGCTTAGGGTTAGGTTTAGGGTACGGCTTGGGGAATGGGTTCGGGGAGGGGTTCGGGTACGGCGTAGGGTATGGTTTAGGGTTAGGGTTAGGGTTAGTGTTAGGGTTAGGGCTCGGTTTAGGGTACGGGTTAGGATTAGGGTACGTGTTAGGGTTAGGGTAGGGGTTAGGGTTAGGTTACGCGTTAGGGCTAGGGTAGTTAGTAAACCTATCCCACTCTCTCCTCCCCCATAGCACGTAAAGGAATATTATTTGGGGGTCCAGCCATGGAGAAGAGTTTAGACACTAGGATAAGATAAGGAACACACCCATTATAAAGAAATCACATTAGGATTCTCTTTTTAAGCTGTTTCTTAAAACACTACTGCTTAGGAAATCAATTGGAGGCAGAAGCAGTAAAGGGTAGCCTAGGGTTAGGGTTAGGCTTACGGTTAGGTTTAGGGTATGGCTTAGGGTACGGGTTCGGGGAGGGGTGCGGGTACGGCGTAGGGTATGGGTTAGGGTTAGGGTTAGTGTTAGTGTTAGGGTTAGGGCTCGGTTTGGGGTACAGGTTAGGATTAGGGTACGTGTTAGGGTTAGGGTAGGGGTTAGGGTTAGGGTACGCGTTAGGGTTAGGGTAGTTATTAAACCTATCCCACTCTCTAGATACCCCTTAGCACGTAAGGCAATATTATTTGGGGGTGCAGCCATGGAGAAGAGTTTAGACACTAGGATAAGATAAGGAACACACCCATTATAAAGAAATCACATTAGGATTCTCTTTTTAAGCTGTTCCTTAAAACACTAGTGCTTAGGAAATCTATTGGAGGCAGAAGCAGTCAAGGGTAGCCTAGGGTTAGGGTTAGGCTTAGGGTTAGGCTTAGGGTACGGCTTAGGTTACGGGTTCGGGGAGGGGTGCGGGTATGGCGTAGGGTATGGGTTAGGGTTAGGGTTAGGGTTAGTGTTAGGGTTAGGGCTCGGTTTAGGGTATGGGTTAGGATTAGGGTACGTGTTAGGGTTAGGGTAGGGGTTAGGGTTAGGGTACGCATTAGGGTTAGGGTACTTATTAAACCTATCCCACTCTCTAGATACCCCTTAGCACATAAAGGAATATTATTTGAGAGTCCAGCCATGGAGAAGAGTTTAGACACTAGGATAAGATAAGGAACACACCCATTATAAAGAAATCACATTAGGATTCTCTTTTTAAGCTGTTCCTTAAAACACTAGTGCTTAGGAAATCTATTGGAGGCAGAAGCAGTCAAGGGTAGCCTAGGGTTAGGGTTAGGCTTAGGGTTAGGCTTAGGGTACGGCTTAGGGTAAGGGTTCGGGGAGGGTTTCGGGTACGGCGTAGGGTATGGGTTAGGGTTAGGGTTAGGGTTAGTGTTAGGGTTAGGGCTCGGTTTAGGGTACGGTTAGGATTAGGGTACGTGTTAGGTTTAGGGTAGGGGTTAGGGTTAGGGTACGCGTTAGGCTTAGGGTAGTTAGTAAACCTATCCCACTCTCTAGATACCCCTTAGCACGTAAAGGAATATTATTTGGGGGTCCAGCCATGGAGAAGAATTTAGACACTAGGATAAGATAAGGAACACACCCATTATAAAGAAATCACATTAGGATTCTCTTTTTAAGCTGTTGCTTAAAACACTAGTGCTTAGGAAATCTATTGGAGGCAGAAGCAGTCAAGCGTAGCCTAGGGTTAGTGTTAGGCTTAGGGTTAGGCTTAGGGTACGGCTTAGGGTACGGGTTTGGGGAGGGGTTCGGGTACGGCGTAGGGTATGGGTTAGGGTTAGTGTTAGGGTTAGGGCTCGGTTTAGGGTACGCGTTAGGATTAGGGTACGTGTTAGGGTTAGGTTAGGGGTTAGGGTTAGAGTACGCATTAGGGTTAGGGTAGTTAGGGTTAGGGTTAGGGTTAGGGTTAGGGTTAGGGCTCGGTTTAGGGTACGGGTTAGGATTAGGGTACGTGTTAGGGTTAGGGTAGGGGTTAGGGTTAGGGTACGCGTTAGGGTTAGGGCAGTTATTAAACCTATCCCACTCTCTAGATATCCCTTAGCACGTAAAGGAATATTATTTGAGGGTCCAGCCATGGAGAAGAGTTTAGACACTAGGATAAGATAAGGAACACACCCATTATAAAGAAATCACATTAGGATTCTCTTTTTAAGCTGTTCCTTAAAACACTAGTGCTTAGGAAATCTATTGGAGGCAGAAGCAGTCAAGGGTAGCCTAGGGTTAGGGTTAGGCTTAGGGTTAGGCTTAGGGTACGGCTTAGGGTACGGGTTCGGGGAGGGGTTCGGGTACGGCGTAGGGTATGGGTTAGGGTTAGTGTTAGGGTTAGTGTTAGGGTTAGGGTTCGGTTCAGGGTACGGGTTAGGATTAGGGTACGTGTTAGGGTTAGGGTAGGGGTTAGGGTTAGGGTACGCTTTAGGGTTAGGGTATTTATTAAACCTATCCCACTCTCTAGATACCCCTTAGCACGTAAAGGAATATTATTTGGGGGTCCAGCCATGGAGGAGAGTTTAAACACTAGGATAAGATAAGGAACACACCCATTTTAAAGAAATCACATTAGGATTCTCTTTTTAAGCTGTTCCTTAAAACACTAGTGCTTAGGAAACCTATTGGAGGCAGAAGCAGTCAAGGGTAGCCTAGGGTTAGGGTTAGGCTTAGGGTTAGGCTTAGGGTACGGCTTAGGGTACGGGTTCGGGGAGGGGTGCGGGTACGGCGTAGGATATGGTTTAGGGTTAGGGTTAGGGTTAGTGTTACGGTTAGGGCTCGGTTTAGGGTACGGGTCAGGATTAGGGTACGTGTTAGGGTTAGGGTAGGGGTTAGAGTTAGGGTACGCGTTAGGGTTAGGTTAGTTATTAAACCTATCCCACTCTCTAGATACCCCTTAGCACGTAAAGGAATATTATTTGGGGGTCCAGCCATGGAGAAGAGTTTAGACACTAGGATAAATAAGGAACACACCCATTATAAAGAAATCACATTAGGATTCTCTTTTTAAGCTGTTCCTTAAAACACTAGTGCTTAGGAAATCTATTGGAGGCAGAAGCAGTCAAGGGTAGCCTAGGGTTAGGGTTAGGCTTAGGGTTAGGCTTAGGGTAGGGGTTTGGGGAGGGGTTCGGCTACGGCGTAGGGTATGGGTTAGGGTTAGGGTTAGGGTTAGTGTTAGGGTTAGGGCTCGGTTTAGGGTACGGGTTAGGATTAGGGTACGTGTTAGGGTTAGGGTAGGGGTTAGGGTTAGGTTACGCGTTAGGGCTAGGGTAGTTAGTAAACCTATCCCACTCTCTAGCTCCCCCTTAGCACGTAAAGGAATATTATTTGGGGGTCCAGCCATGGAGAAGAGTTTAGACACTAGGATAAGATAAGGAACACACCCATTATAAAGAAATCACATTAGGATTCTCTTTTTAAGCTGTTTCTTAAAACACTACTGCTTAGGAAATCAGTTGGAGGCAGAAGCAGTCAAGGGTTGCCTAGGGTTAGGGTTAGGCTTAGGGTTAGGTTTAGGGTATGGCTTAGGGTACGGGTTCGGGGAGGGGTGCGGGTACGGCGTAGGGTATGGGTTAGGGTTAGTGTTAGTGTTAGGGTTAGGGCTCGGTTTGGGGTACAGGTTAGGATTAGGGTACGTGTTAGGGTTAGGGTAGGGGTTAGGGTTAGGGTACGCGTTAGGGTTAGGGTAGTTATTAAACCTATCCCACTCTCTAGATACCCCTTAGCACGTAAGGGAATATTATTTGGGGGTGCAGCCATGGAGAAGAGTTTAGACACTAGGATAAGGTAAGGAACACACCCATTATAAAGAAATCACATTAGGATTCTCTTTTTAAGCTGTTCCTTAAAACACTAGTGCTTAGGAAATCTATTGGAGGCAGAAGCAGTCAAGGGTAGCCTAGGGTTAGGGTTAGGCTTAGGGTTAGGGTTAGGGTACGGCTTAGGGTACAGGTTCGGGGAGGGGTTCGGGTACGGCGTAGGGTATGGGTTAGGGTTAGTGTTAGGGTTAGTGTTAGGGTTAGGGCTCGGTTTAGGGTACGGGTTAGGATTAGGGTACGTGTTAGGGTTAGGGTAGGGGTTAGGGTTAGGGTACGCGTTAGGGTTAGGGTAGTTATTAAACCTATCCCACTCTCTAGATACCCCTTAGCACGTAAAAGAATATTATTTGGGGGTCCAACCATGGAGAAGAGTTTAGACACTAGGATAAGATAAGGAACACACCCATTATAAAGAAATCACATTAGGATTCTCTTTTTAAGCTGTTCCTTAAAACACTAGTGCTTAGGAAATCTATTGGAGGCAGAAGCAGTCAAGGGTAGCCTAGGGTTAGGGTTAGGCTTAGGGTTAGGCTTAGGGTACGGCTTAGGGTAAGGGTTCGGGGAGGGTTTCGGGTACGGCGTAGGGTATGGGTTAGGGTTAGGGTTAGGGTTAGTGTTAGGGTTAGGGCTCGGTTTAGGGTACGGTTAGGATTAGGGTACGTGTTAGGTTTATGGTAGGGGTTAGGGTTAGGGTACGCGTTAGGGTTAGGGTAGTTAGTAAACCTATCCCACTCTCTAGATACCCCTTAGCACGTAAAGGAATATTATTTGGGGGTCCAGCCATGGAGAAGAATTTAGACACTAGGATAAGATAAGGAACACACCCATTATAAAGAAATCACATTAGGATTCTCTTTTTAAGCTGTTGCTTAAAACACTAGTGCTTAGGAAATCTATTGGAGGCAGAAGCAGTCAAGGGTAGCCTAGGGTTAGTGTTAGGCTTAGGGTTAGGCTTAGGGTACGGCTTAGGGTACGGGTTCGGGGAGGGGTTCGGGTACGGCGTAGGGTATGGGTTAGGGTTAGTGTTAGGGTTAGGGCTCGGTTTAGGGTACGCGTTAGGATTAGGGTACGTGTTAGGGTTAGGGTAGGGGTTAGGGTTAGAGTACGCATTAGGGTTAGGGTAGTTAGGGTTAGGGTTAGGGTTAGGGTTAGGGTTAGGGCTCGGTTTAGGGTACAGGTTAGGATTAGGGTACGTGTTAGGGTTAGGGTAGGGGTTAGGGTTAGGGTACGCGTTAGGGTTAGGGTAGTTATTAAACCTATCCCACTCTCTAGATATCCCTTAGCACGTAAAGGAATATTATTTGAGGGTCCAGCCATGGAGAAGAGTTTAGACACTAGGATAAGGTAAGGAACACACCCATTATAAAGAAATCACATTAGGATTCTCTTTTTAAGCTGTTCCTTAAAACACTAGTGCTTAGGAAATCTATTGGAGGCAGAAGCAGTCAAGGGTAGCCTAGGGTTAGGGTTAGGCTTAGGGTTAGGCTTAGGGTACGGCTTAGGGTACGGGTTCGGGGAGGGGTTCGGGTACAGCGTAGGGTATGAGTTAGGGTTAGGGTTAGGGTTAGTGTTAAGGTTAGGGCTCGGTTTAGGGTACGGGTTAGCATTAGGGTACGTGTTAGGGTTAGGGTAGGGGTTAGGGTTAGGGTACGCGTTAGGGTTAGGGTAGTTAGTAAACCTATCCCACTCTCTAGCTCCCCCTTAGCACGTAAACGAATATTATTTGGGGGTTCACCATGGAGAAGAGTTTAGACACTAGGATAAGATAAGGAACACACCCATTATAAAGAAATCACATTAGGATTCTCTTTTTAAGCTGTTGCTTAAAACACTAGTGCTTAGGAAATCTATTGGAGGCAGAAGCAGTCAAGGGTAGCCTAGGGTTAGTGTTAGGCTTAGGGTTAGGCTTAGGGTACGGCTTAGGGTACGGGTTTGGGGAGGGGTTCGGGTACGGCGTAGGGTATGGGTTAGGGTTAGGGTTAGTGTTAGTGTTAGGGTTAGGGCTCGGTTTAGGGTACGGGTTAGGATTAGGGTACCTGTTAGGGTTAGGGTAGGGGTTAGGGTTAGGGTACGCGTTAGGGTTAGGGTAGTTAGTAAACCTATCCCACTCTCTAGATACCCCTTAGCACGTAAAGGAGTATTATTTGGGGGTCCAGCCATGGAGAAGAGTTTAGACACTAGGATAAGATAAGGAACACACCCATTATAAAGAAATCACATTAGGATTGCCTTTTTCAGCTGTTCCTTAAAACACTAGTGCTTAGGAAATCTATTGGAGGCAGAAGCAGTCAAGGGTAGCCTAGGGTTAGGGTTAGGCTTAGGGTTAGGCTTAGGGTACGGCTTAGGGTACGGGTTTGGGGAGGGGTTCGGGTATGGCGTAGGGTATGGGTTAGGGTTAGGGTTAGGGTTAGTGTTCGGGTTAGGGCTCGGTTTAGGGTACGGGTTAGGATTAGGGTACGTGTTAGGGTTAGGGTAGGGGTTAGGGTTAGGGTACGAGTTAGGGTTAGGGTAGTTATTAAACCTATCCCACTCTCTAGATACCCCTTAGCACGTAAAGGAATATTATTTGGGGGTCCAGCCATGGAGAAGAGTTTAGACACTAGGATAAGATAAGGAACACACCCATTATAAAGAAATCACTTTAGGATTCTCTTTTTAAGCTGTTCCTTAAAACACTAGTGCTTAGGAAATCTATTGGAGGCAGAAGCAGTCAAGGGTAGCCTAGGGTTAGGGTTAGGCTTAGGGTTAGGTTTAGGGTACGGCTTGGGGAATGGGTTCGGGGAGGGGTTCGGGTACGGCGTAGGGTATGGTTTAGGGTTAGGGTTAGGGTTAGTGTTAGGGTTAGGGCTCGGTTTAGGGTACGGGTTAGGATTAGGGTACGTGGTAGGGTTAGGGTAGGGGTTAGGGTTAGGTTACGCGTTAGGGCTAGGGTAGTTAGTAAACCTATCCCACTCTTTCCTCCCCCATAGCACGTAAAGGAATATTATTTGGGGGTCCAGCCATGGAGAAGAGTTTAGACACTAGGATAAGATAAGGAACACACCCATTATAAAGAAATCACATTAGGATTCTCTTTTTAAGCTGTTTCTTAAAACACTACTGCTTAGGAAATCAATTGGAGGCAGAAGCAGTAAAGGGTAGCCTAGGGTTAGGGTTAGGCTTACGGTTAGGTTTAGGGTATGGCTTAGGGTACGGGTTCGGGGAGGGGTGCGGGTACGGCGTAGGGTATGGGTTAGGGTTAGGGTTAGTGTTAGTGTTAGGGTTAGGGCTCGGTTTGGGGTACAGGTTAGGATTAGGGTACGTGTTAGGGTTAGGGTAGGGGTTAGGGTTAGGGTACGCGTTAGGGTTAGGGTAGTTATTAAACCTATCCCACTCTCTAGATACCCCTTAGCACGTAAGGCAATATTATTTGGGGGTGCAGCCATGGAGAAGAGTTTAGACACTAGGATAAGATAAGGAACACACCCTTTATAAAGAAATCACATTAGGATTCTCTTTTTAAGCTGTTCCTTAAAACACTAGTGCTTAGGAAATCTATTGGAGGCAGAAGCAGTCAAGGGTAGCCTAGGGTTAGGGTTAGGCTTAGGGTTAGGCTTAGGGTACGGCTTAGGTTACGGGTTCGGGGAGGGGTGCGGGTACGGCGTAGGCTATGGGTTAGGGTTAGGGTTAGGGTTAGTGTTAGGGTTAGGGCTCGGTTTAGGGTACGGGTTAGGATTAGGGTACGTGTTAGGGTTAGGGTAGGGGTTAGGGTTAGGGTACGCATTAGGGTTAGGGTACTTATTAAACCTATCCCACTCTCTAGATACCCCTTAGCACATAAAGGAATATTATTTGAGGGTCCAGCCATGGAGAAGAGTTTAGACACTAGGATAAGATAAGGAACACACCCATTATAAAGAAATCACATTAGGATTCTCTTTTTAAGCTGTTCCTTAAAACACTAGTGCTTAGGAAATCTATTGGAGGCAGAAGCAGTCAAGGGTAGCCTAGGGTTAGGGTTAGGCTTAGGGTTAGGCTTAGGGTACGGCTTAGGGTAAGGGTTCGGGGAGGGTTTCGGGTACGGCGTAGGGTATGGGTTAGGGTTAGGGTTAGGGTTAGTGTTAGGGTTAGGGCTCGGTTTAGGGTACGGTTAGGATTAGGGTACGTGTTAGGTTTAGGGTAGGGGTTAGGGTTAGGGTACGCGTTAGGCTTAGGGTAGTTAGTAAACCTATCCCACTCTCTAGATACCCCTTAGCACGTAAAGGAATATTATTTGGGGGTCCAGCCATGGAGAAGAATTTAGACACTAGGATAAGATAAGGAACACACCCATTATAAAGAAATCACATTAGGATTCTCTTTTTAAGCTGTTGCTTAAAACACTAGTGCTTAGGAAATCTATTGGAGGCAGAAGCAGTCAAGCGTAGCCTAGGGTTAGTGTTAGGCTTAGGGTTAGGCTTAGGGTACGGCTTAGGGTACGGGTTTGGGGAGGGGTTCGGGTACGGCGTAGGGTATGGGTTAGGGTTAGTGTTAGGGTTAGGGCTCGGTTTAGGGTACGCGTTAGGATTAGGGTACGTGTTAGGGTTAGGTTAGGGGTTAGGGTTAGAATACGCATTAGGGTTAGGGTAGTTAGGGTTAGGGTTAGGGTTAGGGTTAGGGTTAGGGCTCGGTTTAGGGTACGGGTTAGGATTAGGGTACGTGTTAGGGTTAGGGTAGGGGTTAGGGTTAGGGTACGCGTTAGGGTTAGGGCAGTTATTAAACCTATCCCACTCTCTAGATATCCCTTAGCACGTAAAGGAATATTATTTGAGGGTCCAGCCATGGAGAAGAGTTTAGACACTAGGATAAGATAAGGAACACACCCATTATAAAGAAATCACATTAGGATTCTCTTTTTAAGCTGTTCCTTAAAACACTAGTGCTTAGGAAATCTATTGTAGGCAGAAGCAGTCAAGGGTAGCCTAGGGTTAGGGTTAGGCTTAGGGTTAGGCTTAGGGTACGGCTTAGGGTACGGGTTCGGGGAGGGGTTCGGGTACGGCGTAGGGTATGGGTTAGGGTTAGTGTTAGGGTTAGTGTTAGGGTTAGGGTTCGGTTCAGGGTACGGGTTAGGATTAGGGTACGTGTTAGGGTTAGGGTAGGGGTTAGGGTTAGGGTACGCTTTAGGGTTAGGGTATTTATTAAACCTATCCCACTCTCTAGATACCCCTTAGCACGTAAAGGAATATTATTTGGGGGTCCAGCCATGGAGGAGAGTTTAAACACTAGGATAAGATAAGGAACACACCCATTTTAAAGAAATCACATTAGGATTCTCTTTTTAAGCTGTTCCTTAAAACACTAGCGCTTAGGAAACCTATTGGAGGCAGAAGCAGTCAAGTGTAGCCTAGGGTTAGGGTTAGGCTTAGGGTTAGGCTTAGGGTACGGCTTAGGGTACGGGTTCGGGGAGGGGTGCGGGTACGGCGTAGGATATGGTTTAGGGTTAGGGTTAGGGTTAGTGTTACGGTTAGGGCTCGGTTTAGGGTACGGGTCAGGATTAGGGTACGTGTTAGGGTTAGGGTAGGGGTTAGAGTTAGGGTACGCGTTAGGGTTAGGTTAGTTATTAAACCTATCCCACTCTCTAGATACCCCTTAGCACGTAAAGGAATATTATTTGGGGGTCCAGCCATGGAGAAGAGTTTAGACACTAGGATAAATAAGGAACACACCCATTATAAAGAAATCACATTAGGATTCTCTTTTTAAGCTGTTCCTTAAAACACTAGTGCTTAGGAAATCTATTGGAGGCAGAAGCAGTCAAGGGTAGCCTAGGGTTAGGGTTAGGCTTAGGGTTAGGCTTAGGGTAGGGGTTTGGGGAGGGGTTCGGCTACGGCGTAGTGTATGGGTTAGGGTTAGGGTTAGGGGTAGTGTTAGGGTTAGGGCTCGGTTTAGGGTACGGGTTAGGATTAGGGTACGTGTTAGGGTTAGGGTAGGGGTTAGGGTTAGGTTACGCGTTAGGGCTAGGGTAGTTAGTAAACCTATCCCACTCTCTAGATACCCCTTAGCACGTAAAGGAATATTATTTGGGGGTCCAGCCATGGAGAAGAGTTTAGACACTAGGATAAGATAAGGAACACACCCATTATAAAGAAATCACATTAGGATTCTCTTTTTAAGCTGTTTCTTAAAACACTACTGCTTAGGAAATCAATTGGAGGCAGAAGCAGTCAAGGGTAGCCTAGGGTTAGGGTTAGGCTTAGGGTTAGGTTTAGGGTATGGCTTAGGGTACGGGTTCGGGGAGGGGTGCGGGTACGGCGTAGGGTATGGGTTAGGGTTAGTGTTAGTGTTAGGGTTAGGGCTCGGTTTGGGGTACAGGTTAGGATTAGGGTACGTGTTAGGGTTAGGGTAGGGGTTAGGGTTAGGGTACGCGTTAGGGTTAGGGTAGTTATTAAACCTATCCCACTCTCTAGATACCCCTTAGCACGTAAGGGAATATTATTTGGGGGTGCAGCCATGGAGAAGAGTTTAGACACTAGGATAAGATAAGGAACACACCCATTATAAAGAAATCACATTAGGATTCTCTTTTTAAGCTGTTCCTTAAAACACTAGTGCTTAGGAAATCTATTGGAGGCAGAAGCAGTCAAGGGTAGCCTAGGGTTAGGGTTAGGCTTAGGGTTAGGCTTAGGGTAGGGGTTTGGGGAGGGGTTCGGCTACGGCGTAGGGTATGGGTTAGGGTTAGGGTTAGGGTTAGTGTTAGGGTTAGGGCTCGGTTTGGGGTACAGGTTAGGATTAGGGTACGTTTTAGGGTTAGGGTAGGGGTTAGGGTTAGGGTACGCGTTAGGGTTAGGGTAGTTATTAAACCTATCCCACTCTCTAGATACCCCTTAGCACGTAAGGGAATATTATTTGGGGGTGCAGCCATGGAGAAGAGTTTAGACACTAGGATAAGATAAGGAACACACCCATTATAAAGAAATCACATTAGGATTCTCTTTTTAAGCTGTTCCTTAAAACACTAGTGCTTAGGAAATCTATTGGAGGCAGAAGCAGTCAAGGGTAGCCTAGGGTTAGGGTTAGGCTTAGGGTTAGGGTTAGGGTACGGCTTAGGGTACAGGTTCGGGGAGGGGTTCGGGTACGGCGTAGGGTATGTGTTAGGGTTAGGGTTAGGGTTAGTGTTAGGGTTAGGGCTCGGTTTAGGGTACGGGTTAGGATTAGGGTACGTGTTAGGGTTAGGGTAGGGGTTAGGGTTAGGGTACGCGTTAGGGTTAGGGTAGTTATTAAACCTATCCCACTCTCTAGATACCCCTTAGCACGTAAAAGAATATTATTTGGGGGTCCAACCATGGAGAAGAGTTTAGACACTAGGATAAGATAAGGAACACACCCATTATAAAGAAATCACATTAGGATTCTCTTTTTCAGCTGTTCCTTAAAACACTAGTGCTTAGGAAATCTATTGGAGGCAGAAGCAGTCAAGGGTAGCCTAGGGTTAGGGTTAGGCTTAGGGTTAGGCTTAGGGTACGGCTTAGGGTAAGGGTTCGGGGAGGGTTTCGGGTACGGCGTAGGGTATGGGTTAGGGTTAGGGTTAGGGTTAGTGTTAGGGTTAGGGCTCGGTTTAGGGTACGGTTAGGATTAGGGTACGTGTTAGGTTTACGGTAGGGGTTAGGGTTAGGGTACGCGTTAGGGTTAGGGTAGTTAGTAAACCTATCCCACTCTCTAGATACCCCTTAGCACGTAAAGGAATATTATTTGGGGGTCCAGCCATGGAGAAGAATTTAGACACTAGGATAAGATAAGGAACACACCCATTATAAAGAAATCACATTAGGATTCTCTTTTTAAGCTGTTGCTTAAAACACTAGTGCTTAGGAAATCTATTGGAGGCAGAAGCAGTCAAGGGTAGCCTAGGGTTAGTGTTAGGCTTAGGGTTAGGCTTAGGGTACGGCTTAGGGTACGGGTTCGGGGAGGGGTTCGGGTACGGCGTAGGGTATGGGTTAGGGTTAGTGTTAGGGTTAGGGCTCGGTTTAGGGTACGCGTTAGGATTAGGGTACGTGTTAGGGTTAGGGTAGGGGTTAGGGTTAGAGTACGCATTAGGGTTAGGGTAGTTAGGGTTAGGGTTAGGGTTAGGGTTAGGGTTAGGGCTCGGTTTAGGGTACAGGTTAGGATTAGGGTACGTGTTAGGGTTAGGGTAGGGGTTAGGGTTAGGGTACGCGTTAGGGTTAGGGTAGTTATTAAACCTATCCCACTCTCTAGATATCCCTTAGCACGTAAAGGAATATTATTTGAGGGTCCAGCCATGGAGAAGAGTTTAGACACTAGGATAAGGTAAGGAACACACCCATTATAAAGAAATCACATTAGGATTCTCTTTTTAAGCTGTTCCTTAAAACACTAGTGCTTAGGAAATCTATTGGAGGCAGAAGCAGTCAAGGGTAGCCTAGGGTTAGGGTTAGGCTTAGGGTTAGGCTTAGGGTACGGCTTAGGGTACGGGTTCGGGGAGGGGTTCGGGTACAGCGTAGGGTATGAGTTAGGGTTAGGGTTAGGGTTAGTGTTAAGGTTAGGGCTCGGTTTAGGGTACGGGTTAGCATTAGGGTACGTGTTAGGGTTAGGGTAGGGGTTAGGGTTAGGGTACGCGTTAGGGTTAGGGTAGTTAGTAAACCTATCCCACTCTCTATATACCCCTTAGCACGTAAACGAATATTATTTGGGGGTTCACCATGGAGAAGAGTTTAGACACTAGGATAAGATAAGGAACACACCCATTATAAAGAAATCACATTAGGATTCTCTTTTTAAGCTGTTGCTTAAAACACTAGTGCTTAGGAAATCTATTGGAGGCAGAAGCAGTCAAGGGTAGCCTAGGGTTAGTGTTAGGCTTAGGGTTAGGCTTAGGGTACGGCTTAGGGTACGGGTTTGGGGAGGGGTTCGGGTACGGCGTAGGGTATGGGTTAGGGTTAGGGTTAGTGTTAGTGTTAGGGTTAGGGCTCGGTTTAGGGTACGGGTTAGGATTAGGGTACGTGTTAGGGTTAGGGTAGGGGTTAGGGTTAGGGTACGCGTTAGGGTTAGGGTAGTTAGTAAACCTATCCCACTCTCTAGATACCCCTTAGCACGTAAAGGAGTATTATTTGGGGGTCCAGCCATGGAGAAGAGTTTAGACACTAGGATAAGATAAGGAACACACCCATTATAAAGAAATCACATTAGGATTGCCTTTTTCAGCTGTTCCTTAAAACACTAGTGCTTAGGAAATCTATTGGAGGCAGAAGCAGTCAAGGGTAGCCTAGGGTTAGGGTTAGGCTTAGGGTTAGGCTTAGGGTACGGCTTAGGGTACGGGTTTGGGGAGGGGTTCGGGTATGGCGTAGGGTATGGGTTAGGGTTAGGGTTAGGGTTAGTGTTCGGGTTAGGGCTCGGTTTAGGGTACGGGTTAGGATTAGGGTACGTGTTAGGGTTAGGGTAGGGGTTAGGGTTAGGGTACGCGTTAGGGTTAGGGTAGTTATTAAACCTATCCCACTCTCTAGATACCCCTTAGCACGTAAAGGAATATTATTTGGGGGTCCAGCCATGGAGAAGAGTTTAGACACTAGGATAAGATAAGGAACACACCCATTATAAAGAAATCACTTTAGGATTCTCTTTTTAAGCTGTTCCTTAAAACACTAGTGCTTAGGAAATCTATTGGAGGCAGAAGCAGTCAAGGGTAGCCTAGGGTTAGGGTTAGGCTTAGGGTTAGGTTTAGGGTACGGCTTGGGGAATGGGTTCGGGGAGGGGTTCGGGTACGGCGTAGGGTATGGTTTAGGGTTAGGGTTAGGGTTAGTGTTAGGGTTAGGGCTCGGTTTAGGGTACGGGTTAGGATTAGGGTACGTGGTAGGGTTAGGGTAGGGGTTAGGGTTAGGTTACGCGTTAGGGCTAGGGTAGTTAGTAAACCTATCCCACTCTCTCCTCCCCCATAGCACGTAAAGGAATATTATTTGGGGGTCCAGCCATGGAGAAGAGTTTAGACACTAGGATAAGATAAGGAACACACCCATTATAAAGAAATCACATTA
Source organism: Balaenoptera borealis (assembly GCF_965194805.1). Lineage (NCBI taxonomy): Eukaryota > Metazoa > Chordata > Mammalia > Artiodactyla > Balaenopteridae > Balaenoptera > Balaenoptera borealis. The sequence goes on from NW_028123857.1 coordinate 707,133, forward strand.
GGATTCTCTTTTTAAGCTGTTTCTTAAAACACTACTGCTTAGGAAATCAATTGGAGGCAGAAGCAGTGAAGGGTAGCCTAGGGTTAGGGTTAGGCTTACGGTTAGGTTTAGGGTATGGCTTAGGGTACGGGTTCGGGGAGGGGTGCGGGTACGGCGTAGGGTATGGGTTAGGGTTAGGGTTAGTGTTAGTGTTAGGGTTAGGGCTCGGTTTGGGGTACAGGTTAGGATTAGGGTACGTGTTAGGGTTAGGGTAGGGGTTAGGGTTAGGGTACGCGTTAGGGTTAGGGTAGTTATTAAACCTATCCCACTCTCTAGATACCCCTTAGCACGTAAGGCAATATTATTTGGGGGTGCAGCCATGGAGAAGAGTTTAGACACTAGGATAAGATAAGGAACACACCCATTATAAAGAAATCACATTAGGATTCTCTTTTTAAGCTGTTCCTTAAAACACTAGTGCTTAGGAAATCTATTGGAGGCAGAAGCAGTCAAGGGTAGCCTAGGGTTAGGGTTAGGCTTAGGGTTAGGCTTAGGGTACGGCTTAGGTTACGGGTTCGGGGAGGGGTGCGGGTACGGCGTAGGGTATGGGTTAGGGTTAGGGTTAGGGTTAGTGTTAGGGTTAGGGCTCGGTTTAGGGTACGGGTTAGGATTAGGGTACGTGTTAGGGTTAGGGTAGGGGTTAGGGTTAGGGTACGCATTACGGTTAGGGTACTTATTAAACCTATCCCACTCTCTAGATACCCCTTAGCACATAAAGGAATATTATTTGAGGGTCCAGCCATGGAGAAGAGTTTAGACACTAGGATAAGATAAGGAACACACCCATTATAAAGAAATCACATTAGGATTCTCTTTTTAAGCTGTTCCTTAAAACACTAGTGCTTAGGAAATCTATTGGAGGCAGAAGCAGTCAAGGGTAGCCTAGGGTTAGGGTTAGGCTTAGGGTTAGGCTTAGGGTACGGCTTAGGGTAAGGGTTCGGGGAGGGTTTCGGGTACGGCGTAGGGTATGGGTTAGGGTTAGGGTTAGGGTTAGTGTTAGGGTTAGGGCTCGGTTTAGGGTACGGTTAGGATTAGGGTACGTGTTAGGTTTAGGGTAGGGGTTAGGGTTAGGGTACGCGTTAGGCTTAGGGTAGTTAGTAAACCTATCCCACTCTCTAGATACCCCTTAGCACGTAAAGGAATATTAATTGGGGGTCCAGCCATGGAGAAGAATTTAGACACTAGGATAAGATAAGGAACACACCCATTATAAAGAAATCACATTAGGATTCTCTTTTTAAGCTGTTGCTTAAAACACTAGTGCTTAGGAAATCTATTGGAGGCAGAAGCAGTCAAGCGTAGCCTAGGGTTAGTGTTAGGCTTAGGGTTAGGCTTAGGGTATGGCTTAGGGTACGGGTTTGGGGAGGGGTTCGGGTACGGCGTAGGGTATGGGTTAGGGTTAGTGTTAGGGTTAGGGCTCGGTTTAGGGTACGCGTTAGGATTAGGGTACGTGTTAGGGTTAGGTTAGGGGTTAGGGTTAGAGTACGCATTAGGGTTAGGTTAGTTAGGGTTAGGGTTAGGGTTAGGGTTAGGGTTAGGGCTCGGTTTAGGGTACGGGTTAGGATTAGGGTACGTGTTAGGGTTAGGGTAGGGGTTAGGGTTAGGGTACGCGTTAGGGTTAGGGCAGTTATTAAACCTATCCCACTCTCTAGATATCCCTTAGCACGTAAAGGAATATTATTTGAGGGTCCAGCCATGGAGAAGAGTTTAGACACTAGGATAAGATAAGGAACACACCCATTATAAAGAAATCACATTAGGATTCTCTTTTTAAGCTGTTCCTTAAAACACTAGTGCTTAGGAAATCTATTGTAGGCAGAAGCAGTCAAGGGTAGCCTAGGGTTAGGGTTAGGCTTAGGGTTAGGCTTAGGGTACGGCTTAGGGTACGGGTTCGGGGAGGGGTTCGGGTACGGCGTAGGGTATGGGTTAGGGTTAGTGTTAGGGTTAGTGTTAGGGTTAGGGTTCGGTTCAGGGTACGGGTTAGGATTAGGGTACGTGTTAGGGTTAGGGTAGGGGTTAGGGTTAGGGTACGCTTTAGGGTTAGGGTATTTATTAAACCTATCCCACTCTCTAGATACCCCTTAGCACGTAAAGGAATATTATTTGGGGGTCCAGCCATGGAGGAGAGTTTAAACACTAGGATAAGATAAGGAACACACCCATTTTAAAGAAATCACATTAGGATTCTCTTTTTAAGCTGTTCCTTAAAACACTAGCGCTTAGGAAACCTATTGGAGGCAGAAGCAGTCAAGGGTAGCCTAGGGTTAGGGTTAGGCTTAGGGTTAGGCTTAGGGTACGGCTTAGGGTACGGGTTCGGGGAGGGGTGCGGGTACGGCGTAGGATATGGTTTAGGGTTAGGGTTAGGGTTAGTGTTACGGTTAGGGCTCGGTTTAGGGTACGGGTCAGGATTAGGGTACGTGTTAGGGTTAGGGTAGGGGTTAGAGTTAGGGTACGCGTTAGGGTTAGGTTAGTTATTAAACCTATCCCACTCTCTAGATACCCCTTAGCACGTAAAGGAATATTATTTGGGGGTCCAGCCATGGAGAAGAGTTTAGACACTAGGATAAATAAGGAACACACCCATTATAAAGAAATCACATTAGGATTCTCTTTTTAAGCTGTTCCTTAAAACACTAGTGCTTAGGAAATCTATTGGAGGCAGAAGCAGTCAAGGGTAGCCTAGGGTTAGGGTTAGGCTTAGGGTTAGGCTTAGGGTAGGGGTTTGGGGAGGGGTTCGGCTACGGCGTAGTGTATGGGTTAGGGTTAGGGTTAGGGGTAGTGTTAGGGTTAGGGCTCGGTTTAGGGTACGGGTTAGGATTAGGGTACGTGTTAGGGTTAGGGTAGGGGTTAGGGTTAGGTTACGCGTTAGGGCTAGGGTAGTTAGTAAACCTATCCCACTCTCTAGCTCCCCCTTAGCACGTAAAGGAATATTATTTGGGGGTCCAGCCATGGAGAAGAGTTTAGACACTAGGATAAGATAAGGAACACACCCATTATAAAGAAATCACATTAGGATTCTCTTTTTAAGCTGTTTCTTAAAACACTACTGCTTAGGAAATCAATTGGAGGCAGAAGCAGTCAAGGGTAGCCTAGGGTTAGGGTTAGGCTTAGGGTTAGGTTTAGGGTATGGCTTAGGGTACGGGTTCGGGGAGGGGTGCGGGTACGGCGTAGGGTATGGGTTAGGGTTAGTGTTAGTGTTAGGGTTAGGGCTCGGTTTGGGGTACAGGTTAGGATTAGGGTACGTGTTAGGGTTAGGGTAGGGGTTAGGGTTAGGGTACGCGTTAGGGTTAGGGTAGTTATTAAACCTATCCCACTCTCTAGATACCCCTTAGCACGTAAGGGAATATTATTTGGGGGTGCAGCCATGGAGAAGAGTTTAGACACTAGGATAAGATAAGGAACACACCCATTATAAAGAAATCACATTAGGATTCTCTTTTTAAGCTGTTCCTTAAAACACTAGTGCTTAGGAAATCTATTGGAGGCAGAAGCAGTCAAGGGTAGCCTAGGGTTAGGGTTAGGCTTAGGGTTAGGCTTAGGGTACGGCTTAGGGTACGGGTTCGGGGAGGGGTGCGGGTACGGCGTAGGGTATGGGTTAGGGTTAGGGTTAGGGTTAGTGTTAGGGTTAGGGCTCGGTTTAGGGTATGGGTTAGGATTAGGGTACGTGTTAGGGTTAGGGTAGGGGTTAGGGTTAGGGTACGCATTAGGGTTAGGGTAGTTATTAAACCTATCCCACTCTCTAGATACCCCTTAGCACATAAAGGAATATTATTTGAGGATCCAGCCATGGAGAAGAGTTTAGACACTAGGATAAGATAAGGAACACACCCATTATAAAGAAATCACATTAGGATTCTCTTTTTAAGCTGTTCCTTAAAACACTAGTGCTTAGGAAATCTATTGGAGGCAGAAGCAGTCAAGGGTAGCCTAGGGTTAGGGTTAGGCTTAGGGTTAGGGTTAGGGTACGGCTTAGGGTACAGGTTCGGGGAGGGGTTCGGGTACGGCGTAGGGTATGGGTTAGGGTTAGGGTTAGGGTTAGTGTTAGGGTTAGGGCTCGGTTTAGGGTACGGGTTAGGATTAGGGTACGTGTTAGGGTTAGGGTAGGTGTTAGGGTTAGGGTACGCGTTAGGGTTAGGGTAGTTATTAAACCTATCCCACTCTCTAGATACCCCTTAGCACGTAAAAGAATATTATTTGGGGGTCCAACCATGGAGAAGAGTTTAGACACTAGGATAAGATAAGGAACACACCCATTATAAAGAAATCACATTAGGATTCTCTTTTTCAGCTGTTCCTTAAAACACTAGTGCTTAGGAAATCTATTGGAGGCAGAAGCAGTCAAGGGTAGCCTAGGGTTAGGGTTAGGCTTAGGGTTAGGCTTAGGGTACGGCTTAGGGTACGGGTTCGGGGAGGGGTTCGGGTACAGCGTAGGGTATGGGTTAGGGTTAGGGTTAGGGTTAGTGTTAAGTTTAGGGCTCGGTTTAGGGTACGGGTTAGGATTAGGGTACGTGTTAGGGTTAGGGTAGGGGTTAGGGTTAGGGTACGCGTTAGGGTTAGGTTAGTTAGTAAACCTATCCCACTCTCTATATACCCCTTAGCACGTAAACGAATATTATTTGGGGGTTCAGCCATGGAGAAGAGTTTAGACACTAGGATAAGATAAGGAACACACCCATTATAAAGAAATCACATTAGGATTCTCTTTTTAAGCTGTTGCTTAAAACACTAGTGCTTAGGAAATCTATTGGAGGCAGAAGCAGTCAAGGGTAGCCTAGGGTTAGTGTTAGGCTTAGGGTACGGCTTAGGGTACGGCTTAGGGTACGGGTTTGGGGAGGGGTTCGGGTACGGCGTAGGGTATGGGTTAGGGTTAGGGTTAGTGTTAGTGTTAGGGTTAGGGCTCGGTTTAGGGTACGGGTTAGGATTAGGGTACGTGTTAGGGTTAGGGTAGGGGTTAGGGTTAGGGTACGCGTTAGGGTTAGGGTAGTTAGTAAACCTATCCCACTCTCTAGATACCCCTTAGCACGTAAAGGAGTATTATTTGGGGGTCCAGCCATGGAGAAGAGTTTAGACACTAGGATAAGATAAGGAACACACCCATTATAAAGAAATCACATTAGGATTCTCTTTTTCAGCTGTTCCTTAAAACACTACTGCTTAGGAAATCTATTGGAGGCAGAAGCAGTCAAGGGTAGCCTAGGGTTAGGGTTAGGCTTAGGGTTAGGCTTAGGGTACGGCTTAGGGTACGGGTTCGGGGAGGGTTTCGGGTACGGCATAGGGTATGGGTTAGGGTTAGGGTTAGGGTTAGTGTTAGGGTTAGGGCTCGGTTTAGGGTACGGTTAGGATTAGTGTACGTGTTAGGTTTAGGGTAGGGGTTAGGGTTAGGGTACGCGTTAGGGTTAGGGTAGTTAGTAAACCTATCCCACTCTCTAGATACCCCTTAGCACGTAAAGGAATATTATTTGGGGGTCCAGCCATGGAGAAGAGTTTAGACACTAGGATAAGATAAGGAACACACCCATTATAAAGAAATCACATTAGGATTCTCTTTTTAAGCTGTTGCTTAAAACACTAGTGCTTAGGAAATCTATTGGAGGCAGAAGCAGTCAAGGGTAGCCTAGGGTAAGTGTTAGGCTTAGGGTTAGGCTTAGGGTATGGCTTAGGGTACGGGTTTGGGGAGGGGTTCGGGTACGGCGTAGGGTATGGGTTAGGGTTAGGGTTAGTGTTAGTGTTAGGGTTAGGGCTCGGTTTAGGGTACGGGTTAGGATTAGGGTACGTGTTAGTGTTAGGGTAGGGGTTAGGTTTAGAGTACGCATTAGGGTTAGGGTAGTTATTAAACCTATCCCACTCTCTAGATACCCCTTAGCACGTAAGGCAATATTATTTGCGGGTGCAGCCATGGAGAAGAGTTTAGACACTAGGATAAGATAAGGAACACACCCATTATAAAGAAATCACATTAGGATTCTCTTTTTAAGCTGTTCCTTAAAACACTAGTGCTTAGGAAATCTATTGGAGGCAGAAGCAGTCAAGGGTAGCCTAGGGTTAGGGTTAGGCTTAGGGTTAGGCTTAGGGTACGGCTTAGGGTACGGGTTTGGGGAGGGGTTCGGGTATGGCGTAGGGTATGGGTTAGTGTTAGGGTTAGGGTTAGTGTTAGGGTTAGGGCTCGGTTTAGGGTACGGGTTAGGATTAGGGTACGTGTTAGGGTTAGGGTAGGGGTTAGGGTTAGGGTACGCGTTAGGGTTAGGGTAGTTATTAAACCTATCCCACTCTCTAGATACCCCTTAGCACATAAAGGAATATTATTTGGGGGTCCAGCCATGGAGAAGAGTTTAGACACTAGGATAAGATAAGGAACACACCCATTATAAAGAAATCACTTTAGGATTCTCTTTTTAAGCTGTTCCTTAAAACACTAGTGCTTAGGAAATCTATTGGAGGCAGAAGCAGTCAAGGGTAGCCTAGGGTTAGGGTTAGGCTTAGGGTTAGGTTTAGGGTACGGCTTGGGGAATGGGTTCGGGGAGGGGTTCGGGTACGGCGTAGGGTATGGTTTAGGGTTAGGGTTAGGGTTAGTGTTAGGGTTAGGGCTCGGTTTAGGGTACGGGTTAGGATTAGGGTACGTGTTAGGGTTAGGGTAGGGGTTAGGGTTAGGTTACTCGTTAGGGCTAGGGTAGTTAGTAAACCTATCCCACTCTGTAGCTCCCCCTTAGCACGTAAAGGAATATTATTTGAGGGTCCAGCCATGGAGAAGAGTTTAGACACTAGGATAAGATAAGGAACACACCCATTATAAAGAAATCACATTAGGATTCTCTTTTTAAGCTGTTCCTTAAAACACTAGTGCTTAGGAAATCTATTGGAGGCAGAAGCAGTCAAGGGTAGCCTAGGGTTAGGGTTAGGCTTAGGGTTAGGCTTAGGGTACGGCTTAGGTTACGGGTTCGGGGAGGGGTGCGGGTACGGCGTAGGGTATGGGTTAGGGTTAGGGTTAGGGTTAGTGTTAGGGTTAGGGCTCGGTTTAGGGTACGGGTTAGGATTAGGGTACGTGTTAGGGTTAGGGTAGGGGTTAGGGTTAGGGTACGCATTAGGGTTAGGGTACTTATTAAACCTATCCCACTCTCTAGATACCCCTTAGCACATAAAGGAATATTATTTGAGGGTCCAGCCATGGAGAAGAGTTTAGACACTAGGATAAGATAAGGAACACACCCATTATAAAGAAATCACATTAGGATTCTCTTTTTAAGCTGTTCCTTAAAACACTAGTGCTTAGGAAATCTATTGGAGGCAGAAGCAGTCAAGGGTAGCCTAGGGTTAGGGTTAGGCTTAGGGTTAGGCTTAGGGTACGGCTTAGGGTAAGGGTTCGGGGAGGGTTTCGGGTACGGCGTAGGGTATGGGTTAGGGTTAGGGTTAGGGTTAGTGTTAGGGTTAGGGCTCGGTTTAGGGTACGGTTAGGATTAGGGTACGTGTTAGGTTTAGGGTAGGGGTTAGGGTTAGGGTACGCGTTAGGCTTAGGGTAGTTAGTAAACCTATCCCACTCTCTAGATACCCCTTAGCACGTAAAGGAATATTATTTGGGGGTCCAGCCATGGAGAAGAATTTAGACACTAGGATAAGATAAGGAACACACCCATTATAAAGAAATCACATTAGGATTCTCTTTTTAAGCTGTTGCTTAAAACACTAGTGCTTAGGAAATCTATTGGAGGCAGAAGCAGTCAAGCGTAGCCTAGGGTTAGTGTTAGGCTTAGGGTTAGGCTTAGGGTACGGCTTAGGGTACGGGTTTGGGGAGGGGTTCGGGTACGGCGTAGGGTATGGGTTAGGGTTAGTGTTAGGGTTAGGGCTCGGTTTAGGGTACGCGTTAGGATTAGGGTACGTGTTAGGGTTAGGTTAGGGGTTAGGGTTAGAGTACGCATTAGGGTTAGGGTAGTTAGGGTTAGGGTTAGGGTTAGGGTTAGGGTTAGGGCTCGGTTTAGGGTACGGGTCAGGATTAGGGTACGTGTTAGGGTTAGGGTAGGGGTTAGAGTTAGGGTACGCGTTAGGGTTAGGTTAGTTATTAAACCTATCCCACTCTCTAGATACCCCTTAGCACGTAAAGGAATATTATTTGGGGGTCCAGCCATGGAGAAGAGTTTAGACACTAGGATAAATAAGGAACACACCCATTATAAAGAAATCACATTAGGATTCTCTTTTTAAGCTGTTCCTTAAAACACTAGTGCTTAGGAAATCTATTGGAGGCAGAAGCAGTCAAGGGTAGCCTAGGGTTAGGGTTAGGCTTAGGGTTAGGCTTAGGGTAGGGGTTTGGGGAGGGGTTCGGCTACGGCGTAGTGTATGGGTTAGGGTTAGGGTTAGGGGTAGTGTTAGGGTTAGGGCTCGGTTTAGGGTACGGGTTAGGATTAGGGTACGTGTTAGGGTTAGGGTAGGGGTTAGGGTTAGGTTACGCGTTAGGGCTAGGGTAGTTAGTAAACCTATCCCACTCTCTAGCTCCCCCTTAGCACGTAAAGGAATATTATTTGGGGGTCCAGCCATGGAGAAGAGTTTAGACACTAGGATAAGATAAGGAACACACCCATTATAAAGAAATCACATTAGCATTCTCTTTTTAAGCTGTTTCTTAAAACACTACTGCTTAGGAAATCAATTGGAGGCAGAAGCAGTCAAGGGTAGCCTAGGGTTAGGGTTAGGCTTAGGGTTAGGTTTAGGGTATGGCTTAGGGTACGGGTTCGGGGAGGGGTGCGGGTACGGCGTAGGGTATGGGTTAGGGTTAGTGTTAGTGTTAGGGTTAGGGCTCGGTTTGGGGTACAGGTTAGGATTAGGGTACGTGTTAGGGTTAGGGTAGGGGTTAGGGTTAGGGTACGCGTTAGGGTTAGGGTAGTTATTAAACCTATCCCACTCTCTAGATACCCCTTAGCACGTAAGGGAATATTATTTGGGGGTGCAGCCATGGAGAAGAGTTTAGACACTAGGATAAGATAAGGAACACACCCATTATAAAGAAATCACATTAGGATTCTCTTTTTAAGCTGTTCCTTAAAACACTAGTGCTTAGGAAATCTATTGGAGGCAGAAGCAGTCAAGGGTAGCCTAGGGTTAGGGTTAGGCTTAGGGTTAGGCTTAGGGTAGGGGTTTGGGGAGGGGTTCGGCTACGGCGTAGGGTATGGGTTAGGGTTAGGGTTAGGGTTAGTGTTAGGGTTAGGGCTCGGTTTAGGGTACGGGTTAGGATTAGGGTACGTGTTAGGGTTAGGGTAGGGGTTAGGGTTAGGTTACGCGTTAGGGCTAGGGTAGTTAGTAAACCTATCCCACTCTCTAGCTCCCCCTTAGCACGTAAAGGAATATTATTTGGGGGTCCAGCCATGGAGAAGAGTTTAGACACTAGGATAAGATAAGGAACACACCCATTATAAAGAAATCACATTAGGATTCTCTTTTTAAGCTGTTTCTTAAAACACTACTGCTTAGGAAATCAATTGGAGGCAGAAGCAGTCAAGGGTAGCCTAGGGTTAGGGTTAGGCTTAGGGTTAGGTTTAGGGTATGGCTTAGGGTACGGGTTCGGGGAGGGGTGCGGGTACGGCGTAGGGTATGGGTTAGGGTTAGTGTTAGTGTTAGGGTTAGGGCTCGGTTTGGGGTACAGGTTAGGATTAGGGTACGTGTTAGGGTTAGGGTAGGGGTTAGGGTTAGGGTACGCGTTAGGGTTAGGGTAGTTATTAAACCTATCCCACTCTCTAGATACCCCTTAGCACGTAAGGGAATATTATTTGGGGGTGCAGCCATGGAGAAGAGTTTAGACACTAGGATAAGATAAGGAACACACCCATTATAAAGAAATCACATTAGGATTCTCTTTTTAAGCTGTTCCTTAAAACACTAGTGCTTAGGAAATCTATTGGAGGCAGAAGCAGTCAAGGGTAGCCTAGGGTTAGGGTTAGGCTTAGGGTTAGGCTTAGGGTACGGCTTAGGGTACGGGTTCGGGGAGGGGTGCGGGTACGGCGTAGGGTATGGGTTAGGGTTAGGGTTAGGGTTAGTGTTAGGGTTAGGGCTCGGTTTAGGGTATGGGTTAGGATTAGGGTACGTGTTAGGGTTAGGGTAGGGGTTAGGGTTAGGGTACGCGTTAGGGTTAGGGTAGTTAGTAAACCTATCCCACTCTCTAGCTCCCCCTTAGCACATAAAGGAATATTATTTGAGGATCCAGCCATGGAGAAGAGTTTAGACACTAGGATAAGATAAGGAACACAGCCATTATAAAGAAATCACATTAGGATTCTCTTTTTAAGCTGTTCCTTAAAACACTAGTGCTTAGGAAATCTATTGGAGGCAGAAGCAGTCAAGGGTAGCCTAGGGTTAGGGTTAGGCTTAGGGTTAGGGTTAGGGTACGGCTTAGGGTACAGGTTCGGGGAGGGGTTCGGGTACGGCGTAGGGTATGGGTTAGGGTTAGGGTTAGGGTTAGTGTTAGGGTTAGGGCTCGGTTTAGGGTACGGGTTAGGATTAGGGTACGTGTTAGGGTTAGGGTAGGGGTTAGGGTTAGGGTACGCGTTAGGGTTAGGGTAGTTATTAAACCTATCCCACTCTCTAGATACCCCTTAGCACGTAAAAGAATATTATTTGGGGGTCCAACCATGGAGAAGAGTTTAGACACTAGGATAAGATAAGGAACACACCCATTATAAAGAAATCACATTAGGATTCTCTTTTTCAGCTGTTCCTTAAAACACTAGTGCTTAGGAAATCTATTGGAGGCAGAAGCAGTCAAGGGTAGCCTAGGGTTAGGGTTAGGCTTAGGGTTAGGCTTAGGGTACGGCTTAGGGTAAGGGTTCGGGGAGGGTTTCGGGTACGGCGTAGGGTATGGGTTAGGGTTAGGGTTAGGGTTAGTGTTAGGGTTAGGGCTCGGTTTAGGGTACGGTTAGGATTAGGGTACGTGTTAGGTTTACGGTAGGGGTTAGGGTTAGGGTACGCGTTAGGGTTAGGGTAGTTAGTAAACCTATCCCACTCTCTAGATACCCCTTAGCACGTAAAGGAATATTATTTGGGGGTCCAGCCATGGAGAAGAATTTAGACACTAGGATAAGATAAGGAACACACCCATTATAAAGAAATCACATTAGGATTCTCTTTTTAAGCTGTTGCTTAAAACACTAGTGCTTAGGAAATCTATTGGAGGCAGAAGCAGTCAAGGGTAGCCTAGGGTTAGTGTTAGGCTTAGGGTTAGGCTTAGGGTACGGCTTAGGGTACGGGTTCGGGGAGGGGTTCGGGTACGGCGTAGGGTATGGGTTAGGGTTAGTGTAAGGGTTAGGGCTCGGTTTAGGGTACGCGTTAGGATTAGGGTACGTGTTAGGGTTAGGGTAGGGGTTAGGGTTAGAGTACGCATTAGGGTTAGGGTAGTTAGGGTTAGGGTTAGGGTTAGGGTTAGGGTTAGGGCTCGGTTTAGGGTACAGGTTAGGATTAGGGTACGTGTTAGGGTTAGGGTAGGGGTTAGGGTTAGGGTACGCGTTAGGGTTAGGGTAGTTATTAAACCTATCCCACTCTCTAGATATCCCTTAGCACGTAAAGGAATATTATTTGAGGGTCCAGCCATGGAGAAGAGTTTAGACACTAGGATAAGGTAAGGAACACACCCATTATAAAGAAATCACATTAGGATTCTCTTTTTAAGCTGTTCCTTAAAACACTAGTGCTTAGGAAATCTATTGGAGGCAGAAGCAGTCAAGGGTAGCCTAGGGTTAGGGTTAGGCTTAGGGTTAGGCTTAGGGTACGGCTTAGGGTACGGGTTCGGGGAGGGGTTCGGGTACAGCGTAGGGTATGAGTTAGGGTTAGGGTTAGGGTTAGTGTTAAGGTTAGGGCTCGGTTTAGGGTACGGGTTAGCATTAGGGTACGTGTTAGGGTTAGGGTAGGGGTTAGGGTTAGGGTACGCGTTAGGGTTAGGGTAGTTAGTAAACCTATCCCACTCTCTAGCTCCCCCTTAGCACGTAAACGAATATTATTTGGGGGTTCACCATGGAGAAGAGTTTAGACACTAGGATAAGATAAGGAACACACCCATTATAAAGAAATCACATTAGGATTCTCTTTTTAAGCTGTTGCTTAAAACACTAGTGCTTAGGAAATCTATTGGAGGCAGAAGCAGTCAAGGGTAGCCTAGGGTTAGGGTTAGGCTTAGGGTTAGGCTTAGGGTACGGCTTAGGGTACGGGTTTGGGGAGGGGTTCGGGTATGGCGTAGGGTATGGGTTAGGGTTAGGGTTAGGGTTAGTGTTCGGGTTAGGGCTCGGTTTAGGGTACGGGTTAGGATTAGGGTACGTGTTAGGGTTAGGGTAGGGGTTAGGGTTAGGGTACGCGTTAGGGTTAGGGTAGTTATTAAACCTATCCCACTCTCTAGATACCCCTTAGCACGTAAAGGAATATTATTTGGGGGTCCAGCCATGGAGAAGAGTTTAGACACTAGGATAAGATAAGGAACACACCCATTATAAAGAAATCACTTTAGGATTCTCTTTTTAAGCTGTTCCTTAAAACACTAGTGCTTAGGAAATCTATTGGAGGCAGAAGCAGTCAAGGGTAGCCTAGGGTTAGGGTTAGGCTTAGGGTTAGGCTTAGGGTACGGCTTAGGGTACGGGTTCGGGGAGGGGTTCGGGTACAGCGTAGGGTATGGGTTAGGGTTAGTGTTAGGGTTAGGGTTCGGTTCAGGGTACGGGTTAGGATTAGGGTACGTGTTAGGGTTAGGGTAGGGGTTAGGGTTAGGGTACGCTTTAGGGTTAGGGTATTTATTAAACCTATCCCACTCTCTAGATACCCCTTAGCACGTAAAGGAATATTATTTGGGGGTCCAGCCATGGAGGAGAGTTTAAACACTAGGATAAGATAAGGAACACACCCATTTTAAAGAAATCACATTAGGATTCTCTTTTTAAGCTGTTCCTTAAAACACTAGTGCTTAGGAAACCTATTGGAGGCAGAAGCAGTCAAGGGTAGCCTAGGGTTAGGGTTAGGCTTAGGGTTAGGCTTAGGGTACGGCTTAGGGTACGGGTTCGGGGAGGGGTGCGGGTACGGCGTAGGATATGGTTTAGGGTTAGGGTTAGGGTTAGTGTTACGGTTAGGGCTCGGTTTAGGATACGGGTCAGGATTAGGGTACGTGTTAGGGTTAGGGTAGGGGTTAGAGTTAAGGTACGCGTTAGGGTTAGGGTAGTTATTAAACCTATCCCACTCTCTAGATACCCCTTAGCACGTAAAGGAATATTATTTGGGGGTCCAGCCATGGAGAGGAGTTTAGACACTAGGATAAATAAGGAACACACCCATTATAAAGAAATCACATTAGGATTCTCTTTTTAAGCTGTTCCTTAAAACACTAGTGCTTAGGAAATCTATTGGAGGCAGAAGCAGTCAAGGGTAGCCTAGGGTTAGTGTTAGGCTTAGGGTTAGGCTTAGGGTACGGCTTAGGGTACGGGTTCGGGGAGGGGTTCGGGTACAGCGTAGGGTATGGGTTAGGGTTAGGGTTAGGGTTAGTGTTAAGGTTAGGGCTCGGTTTAGGGTACGGGTTAGCATTAGGGTACGTGTTAGGGTTAGGGTAGGGGTTAGGGTTAGGGTACGCGTTAGGGTTAGGGTAGTTAGTAAACCTATCCCACTCTCTATATACCCCTTAGCACGTAAACGAATATTATTTGGGGGTTCACCATGGAGAAGAGTTTAGACACTAGGATAAGATAAGGAACACACCCATTATAAAGAAATCACATTAGGATTCTCTTTTTAAGCTGTTGCTTAAAACACTAGTGCTTAGGAAATCTATTGGAGGCAGAAGCAGTCAAGGGTAGCCTAGGGTTAGTGTTAGGCTTAGGGTTAGGCTTAGGGTACGGCTTAGGGTACGGGTTTGGGGAGGGGTTCGGGTACGGCGTAGGGTATGGGTTAGGGTTAGGGTTAGTGTTAGTTTTAGGGTTAGGGCTCGGTTTAGGGTACGGGTTAGGATTAGGGTACGTGTTAGGGTTAGGGTAGGGGTTAGGGTTAGGGTACGCGTTAGGGTTAGGGTAGTTAGTAAACCTATCCCACTCTCTAGATACCCCTTAGCACGTAAAGGAGTATTATTTGGGGGTCCAGCCATGGAGAAGAGTTTAGACACTAGGATAAGATAAGGAACACACCCATTATAAAGAAATCACATTAGGATTGCCTTTTTCAGCTGTTCCTTAAAACACTAGTGCTTAGGAAATCTATTGGAGGCAGAAGCAGTCAAGGGTAGCCTAGGGTTAGGGTTAGGCTTAGGGTTAGGCTTAGGGTACGGCTTAGGGTACGGGTTCGGGGAGGGGTTCGGGTACGGCGTAGGGTATGGGTTAGGGTTAGTGTTAGGGTTAGGGCTCGGTTTAGGGTACGCGTTAGGATTAGGGTACGTGTTAGGGTTAGGGTAGGGGTTAGGGTTAGGGTACGCGTTAGGGTTAGGGTAGTTATTAAACCTATCCCACTCTCTAGATACCCCTTAGCACGTAAAGGAATATTATTTGGGGGTCCAGCCATGGAGAAGAGTTTAGACACTAGGATAAGATAAGGAACACACCCATTATAAAGAAATCACTTTAGGATTCTCTTTTTAAGCTGTTCCTTAAAACACTAGTGCTTAGGAAATCTATTGGAGGCAGAAGCAGTCAAGGGTAGCCTAGGGTTAGGGTTAGGCTTAGGGTTAGGTTTAGGGTACGGCTTGGGGAATGGGTTCGGGGAGGGGTTCGGGTACGGCGTAGGGTATGGTTTAGGGTTAGGGTTAGGGTTAGTGTTAGGGTTAGGGCTCGGTTTAGGGTACGGGTTAGGATTAGGGTACGTGTTAGGGTTAGGGTAGGGGTTAGGGTTAGGTTACGCGTTAGGGCTAGGGTAGTTAGTAAACCTATCCCACTCTCTCCTCCCCCATAGCACGTAAAGGAATATTATTTGGGGGTCCAGCCATGGAGAAGAGTTTAGACACTAGGATAAGATAAGGAACACACCCATTATAAAGAAATCACATTAGGATTCTCTTTTTAAGCTGTTTCTTAAAACACTACTGCTTAGGAAATCAATTGGAGGCAGAAGCAGTAAAGGGTAGCCTAGGGTTAGGGTTAGGCTTACGGTTAGGTTTAGGGTATGGCTTAGGGTACGGGTTCGGGGAGGGGTGCGGGTACGGCGTAGGGTATGGGTTAGGGTTAGGGTTAGTGTTAGTGTTAGGGTTAGGGCTCGGTTTGGGGTACAGGTTAGGATTAGGGTACGTGTTAGGGTTAGGGTAGGGGTTAGGGTTAGGGTACGCGTTAGGGTTAGGGTAGTTATTAAACCTATCCCACTCTCTAGATACCCCTTAGCACGTAAGGGAATATTATTTGGGGGTGCAGCCATGGAGAAGAGTTTAGACACTAGGATAAGATAAGGAACACACCCATTATAAAGAAATCACATTAGGATTCTCTTTTTAAGCTGTTCCTTAAAACACTAGTGCTTAGGAAATCTATTGGAGGCAGAAGCAGTCAAGGGTAGCCTAGGGTTAGGGTTAGGCTTAGGGTTAGGCTTAGGGTACGGCTTAGGTTACGGGTTCGGGGAGGGGTGCGGGTACGGCGTAGGGTATGGGTTAGGGTTAGGGTTAGGGTTAGTGTTAGGGTTAGGGCTCGGTTTAGGGTACGGGTTAGGATTAGGGTACGTGTTAGGGTTAGGGTAGGGGTTAGGGTTAGGGTACGCATTAGGGTTAGGGTACTTATTAAACCTATCCCACTCTCTAGATACCCCTTAGCACATAAAGGAATATTATTTGAGGGTCCAGCCATGGAGAAGAGTTTAGACACTAGGATAAGATAAGGAACACACCCATTATAAAGAAATCACATTAGGATTCTCTTTTTAAGCTGTTCCTTAAAACACTAGTGCTTAGGAAATCTATTGGAGGCAGAAGCAGTCAAGGGTAGCCTAGGGTTAGGGTTAGGCTTAGGGTTAGGCTTAGGGTACGGCTTAGGGTAAGGGTTCGGGGAGGGTTTCGGGTACGGCGTAGGGTATGGGTTAGGGTTAGGGTTAGGGTTAGTGTTAGGGTTAGGGCTCGGTTTAGGGTACGGTTAGGATTAGGGTACGTGTTAGGTTTAGGGTAGGGGTTAGGGTTAGGGTACGCGTTAGGCTTAGGGTAGTTAGTAAACCTATCCCACTCTCTAGATACCCCTTAGCACGTAAAGGAATATTATTTGGGGGTCCAGCCATGGAGAAGAATTTAGACACTAGGATAAGATAAGGAACACACCCATTATAAAGAAATCACATTAGGATTCTCTTTTTAAGCTGTTGCTTAAAACACTAGTGCTTAGGAAATCTATTGGAGGCAGAAGCAGTCAAGCGTAGCCTAGGGTTAGTGTTAGGCTTAGGGTTAGGCTTAGGGTACGGCTTAGGGTACGGGTTTGGGGAGGGGTTCGGGTACGGCGTAGGGTATGGGTTAGGGTTAGTGTTAGGGTTAGGGCTCGGTTTAGGGTACGCGTTAGGATTAGGGTACGTGTTAGGGTTAGGTTAGGGGTTAGGGTTAGAGTACGCATTAGGGTTAGGGTAGTTAGGGTTAGGGTTAGGGTTAGGGTTAGGGTTAGGGCTCGGTTTAGGGTACGGGTTAGGATTAGGGTACGTGTTAGGGTTAGGGTAGGGGTTAGGGTTAGGGTACGCTTTAGGGTTAGGGTATTTATTAAACCTATCCCACTCTCTAGATACCCCTTAGCACGTAAAGGAATATTATTTGGGGGTCCAGCCATGGAGGAGAGTTTAAACACTAGGATAAGATAAGGAACACACCCATTTTAAAGAAATCACATTAGGATTCTCTTTTTAAGCTGTTCCTTAAAACACTAGCGCTTAGGAAACCTATTGGAGGCAGAAGCAGTCAAGGGTAGCCTAGGGTTAGGGTTAGGCTTAGGGTTAGGCTTAGGGTACGGCTTAGGGTACGGGTTCGGGAAGGGGTGCGGGTACGGCATAGGATATGGTTTAGGGTTAGGGTTAGGGTTAGTGTTACGGTTAGGGCTCGGTTTAGGGTACGGGTCAGGATTAGGGTACGTGTTAGGGTTAGGGTAGGGGTTAGAGTTAGGGTACGCGTTAGGGTTAGGTTAGTTATTAAACCTATCCCACTCTCTAGATACCCCTTAGCACGTAAAGGAATATTATTTGGGGGTCCAGCCATGGAGAAGAGTTTAGACACTAGGATAAATAAGGAACACACCCATTATAAAGAAATCACATTAGGATTCTCTTTTTAAGCTGTTCCTTAAAACACTAGTGCTTAGGAAATCTATTGGAGGCAGAAGCAGTCAAGGGTAGCCTAGGGTTAGGGTTAGGCTTAGGGTTAGGCTTAGGGTAGGGGTTTGGGGAGGGGTTCGGCTACGGCGTAGTGTATGGGTTAGGGTTAGGGTTAGGGGTAGTGTTAGGGTTAGGGCTCGGTTTAGGGTACGGGTTAGTATTAGGGTACGTGTTAGGGTTAGGGTAGGGGTTAGGGTTAGGTTACGCGTTAGGGCTAGGGTAGTTAGTAAACCTATCCCACTCTCTAGCTCCCCCTTAGCACGTAAAGGAATATTATTTGGGGGTCCAGCCATGGAGAAGAGTTTAGACACTAGGATAAGATAAGGAACACACCCATTATAAAGAAATCACATTAGGATTCTCTTTTTAAGCTGTTTCTTAAAACACTACTGCTTAGGAAATCAATTGGAGGCAGAAGCAGTCAAGGGTAGCCTAGGGTTAGGGTTAGGCTTAGGGTTAGGTTTAGGGTATGGCTTAGGGTACGGGTTCGGGGAGGGGTGCGGGTACGGCGTAGGGTATGGGTTAGGGTTAGTGTTAGTGTTAGGGTTAGGGCTCGGTTTGGGGTACAGGTTAGGATTAGGGTACGTGTTAGGGTTAGGGTAGGGGTTAGGGTTAGGGTACGCGTTAGGGTTAGGGTAGTTATTAAACCTATCCCACTCTCTAGATACCCCTTAGCACGTAAGGGAATATTATTTGGGGGTGCAGCCATGGAGAAGAGTTTAGACACTAGGATAAGATAAGGAACACACCCATTATAAAGAAATCACATTAGGATTCTCTTTTTAAGCTGTTCCTTAAAACACTAGTGCTTAGGAAATCTATTGGAGGCAGAAGCAGTCAAGGGTAGCCTAGGGTTAGGGTTAGGCTTAGGGTTAGGCTTAGGGTACGGCTTAGGGTACGGGTTCGGGGAGGGGTGCGGGTACGGCGTAGGGTATGGGTTAGGGTTAGGGTTAGGGTTAGTGTTAGGGTTAGGGCTCGGTTTAGGGTATGGGTTAGGATTAGGGTACGTGTTAGGGTTAGGGTAGGGGTTAGGGTTAGGGTACGCATTAGGGTTAGGGTAGTTATTAAACCTATCCCACTCTCTAGATACCCCTTAGCACATAAAGGAATATTATTTGAGGATCCAGCCATGGAGAAGAGTTTAGACACTAGGATAAGATAAGGAACACAGCCATTATAAAGAAATCACATTAGGATTCTCTTTTTAAGCTGTTCCTTAAAACACTAGTGCTTAGGAAATCTATTGGAGGCAGAAGCAGTCAAGGGTAGCCTAGGGTTAGGGTTAGGCTTAGGGTTAGGGTTAGGGTACGGCTTAGGGTACAGGTTCGGGGAGGGGTTCGGGTACGGCGTAGGGTATGGGTTAGGGTTAGGGTTAGGGTTAGTGTTAGGGTTAGGGCTCGGTTTAGGGTACGGGTTAGGATTAGGGTACGTGTTAGGGTTAGGGTAGGGGTTAGGGTTAGGGTACGCGTTAGGGTTAGGGTAGTTATTAAACCTATCCCACTCTCTAGATACCCCTTAGCACGTAAAAGAATATTATTTGGGGGTCCAACCATGGAGAAGAGTTTAGACACTAGGATAAGATAAGGAACACACCCATTATAAAGAAATCACATTAGGATTCTCTTTTTCAGCTGTTCCTTAAAACACTAGTGCTTAGGAAATCTATTGGAGGCAGAAGCAGTCAAGGGTAGCCTAGGGTTAGGGTTAGGCTTAGGGTTAGGCTTAGGGTACGGCTTAGGGTAAGGGTTCGGGGAGGGTTTCGGGTACGGCGTAGGGTATGGGTTAGGGTTAGGGTTAGGGTTAGTGTTAGGGTTAGGGCTCGGTTTAGGGTACGGTTAGGATTAGGGTACGTGTTAGGTTTACGGTAGGGGTTAGGGTTAGGGTACGCGTTAGGGTTAGGGTAGTTAGTAAACCTATCCCACTCTCTAGATACCCCTTAGCACGTAAAGGAATATTATTTGGGGGTCCAGCCATGGAGAAGAATTTAGACACTAGGATAAGATAAGGAACACACCCATTATAAAGAAATCACATTAGGATTCTCTTTTTAAGCTGTTGCTTAAAACACTAGTGCTTAGGAAATCTATTGGAGGCAGAAGCAGTCAAGGGTAGCCTAGGGTTAGTGTTAGGCTTAGGGTTAGGCTTAGGGTACGGCTTAGGGTACGGGTTCGGGGAGGGGTTCGGGTACGGCGTAGGGTATGGGTTAGGGTTAGTGTAAGGGTTAGGGCTCGGTTTAGGGTACGCGTTAGGATTAGGGTACGTGTTAGGGTTAGGGTAGGGGTTAGGGTTAGAGTACGCATAAGGGTTAGGGTAGTTAGGGTTAGGGTTAGGGTTAGGGTTAGGGTTAGGGCTCGGTTTAGGGTACAGGTTAGGATTAGGGTACGTGTTAGGGTTAGGGTAGGGGTTAGGGTTAGGGTACGCGTTAGGGTTAGGGTAGTTATTAAACCTATCCCACTCTCTAGATATCCCTTAGCACGTAAAGGAATATTATTTGAGGGTCCAGCCATGGAGAAGAGTTTAGACACTAGGATAAGGTAAGGAACACACCCATTATAAAGAAATCACATTAGGATTCTCTTTTTAAGCTGTTCCTTAAAACACTAGTGCTTAGGAAATCTATTGGAGGCAGAAGCAGTCAAGGGTAGCCTAGGGTTAGGGTTAGGCTTAGGGTTAGGCTTAGGGTACGGCTTAGGGTACGGGTTCGGGGAGGGGTTCGGGTACAGCGTAGGGTATGAGTTAGGGTTAGGGTTAGGGTTAGTGTTAAGGTTAGGGCTCGGTTTAGGGTACGGGTTAGCATTAGGGTACGTGTTAGGGTTAGGGTAGGGGTTAGGGTTAGGGTACGCGTTAGGGTTAGGGTAGTTAGTAAACCTATCCCACTCTCTAGCTCCCCCTTAGCACGTAAACGAATATTATTTGGGGGTTCACCATGGAGAAGAGTTTAGACACTAGGATAAGATAAGGAACACACCCATTATAAAGAAATCACATTAGGATTCTCTTTTTAAGCTGTTGCTTAAAACACTAGTGCTTAGGAAATCTATTGGAGGCAGAAGCAGTCAAGGGTAGCCTAGGGTTAGTGTTAGGCTTAGGGTTAGGCTTAGGGTACGGCTTAGGGTACGGGTTTGGGGAGGGGTTCGGGTACGGCGTAGGGTATGGGTTAGGGTTAGGGTTAGTGTTAGTGTTAGGGTTAGGGCTCGGTTTAGGGTACGGGTTAGGATTAGGGTACGTGTTAGGGTTAGGGTAGGGGTTAGGGTTAGGGTACGCGTTAGGGTTAGGGTAGTTAGTAAACCTATCCCACTCTCTAGATACCCCTTAGCACGTAAAGGAGTATTATTTGGGGGTCCAGCCATGGAGAAGAGTTTAGACACTAGGATAAGATAAGGAACACACCCATTATAAAGAAATCACATTAGGATTGCCTTTTTCAGCTGTTCCTTAAAACACTAGTGCTTAGGAAATCTATTGGAGGCAGAAGCAGTCAAGGGTAGCCTAGGGTTAGGGTTAGGCTTAGGGTTAGGCTTAGGGTACGGCTTAGGGTACGGGTTTGGGGAGGGGTTCGGGTATGGCATAGGGTATGGGTTAGGGTTAGGGTTAGGGTTAGTGTTCGGGTTAGGGCTCGGTTTAGGGTACGGGTTAGGATTAGGGTACGTGTTAGGGTTAGGGTAGGGGTTAGGGTTAGGGTACGCGTTAGGGTTAGGGTAGTTATTAAACCTATCCCACTCTCTAGATACCCCTTAGCACGTAAAGGAATATTATTTGGGGGTCCAGCCATGGAGAAGAGTTTAGACACTAGGATAAGATAAGGAACACACCCATTATAAAGAAATCACTTTAGGATTCTCTTTTTAAGCTGTTCCTTAAAACACTAGTGCTTAGGAAATCTATTGGAGGCAGAAGCAGTCAAGGGTAGCCTAGGGTTAGGGTTAGGCTTAGGGTTAGGCTTAGGGTACG
Source organism: Balaenoptera borealis (assembly GCF_965194805.1). Taxonomy (NCBI): domain Eukaryota; kingdom Metazoa; phylum Chordata; class Mammalia; order Artiodactyla; family Balaenopteridae; genus Balaenoptera; species Balaenoptera borealis. The sequence continues at coordinate 728,373 of NW_028123857.1, forward strand.
GCTTAGGGTACGGGTTCGGGGAGGGGTTCGGGTACAGCGTAGGGTATGGGTTAGGGTTAGTGTTAGGGTTAGGGTTCGGTTCAGGGTACGGGTTAGGATTAGGGTACGTGTTAGGGTTAGGGTAGGGGTTAGGGTTAGGGTACGCTTTAGGGTTAGGGTATTTATTAAACCTATCCCACTCTCTAGATACCCCTTAGCACGTAAAGGAATATTATTTGGGGGTCCAGCCATGGAGGAGAGTTTAAACACTAGGATAAGATAAGGAACACACCCATTTTAAAGAAATCACATTAGGATTCTCTTTTTAAGCTGTTCCTTAAAACACTAGTGCTTAGGAAACCTATTGGAGGCAGAAGCAGTCAAGGGTAGCCTAGGGTTAGGGTTAGGCTTAGGGTTAGGCTTAGGGTACGGCTTAGGGTACGGGTTCGGGGAGGGGTGCGGGTACGGCGTAGGATATGGTTTAGGGTTAGGGTTAGGGTTAGTGTTACGGTTAGGGCTCGGTTTAGGATACGGGTCAGGATTAGGGTACGTGTTAGGGTTAGGGTAGGGGTTAGAGTTAAGGTACGCGTTAGGGTTAGGGTAGTTATTAAACCTATCCCACTCTCTAGATACCCCTTAGCACGTAAAGGAATATTATTTGGGGGTCCAGCCATGGAGAGGAGTTTAGACACTAGGATAAATAAGGAACACACCCATTATAAAGAAATCACATTAGGATTCTCTTTTTAAGCTGTTCCTTAAAACACTAGTGCTTAGGAAATCTATTGGAGGCAGAAGCAGTCAAGGGTAGCCTAGGGTTAGTGTTAGGCTTAGGGTTAGGCTTAGGGTACGGCTTAGGGTACGGGTTCGGGGAGGGGTTCGGGTACAGCGTAGGGTATGGGTTAGGGTTAGGGTTAGGGTTAGTGTTAAGGTTAGGGCTCGGTTTAGGGTACGGGTTAGCATTAGGGTACGTGTTAGGGTTAGGGTAGGGGTTAGGGTTAGGGTACGCGTTAGGGTTAGGGTAGTTAGTAAACCTATCCCACTCTCTATATACCCCTTAGCACGTAAACGAATATTATTTGGGGGTTCACCATGGAGAAGAGTTTAGACACTAGGATAAGATAAGGAACACACCCATTATAAAGAAATCACATTAGGATTCTCTTTTTAAGCTGTTGCTTAAAACACTAGTGCTTAGGAAATCTATTGGAGGCAGAAGCAGTCAAGGGTAGCCTAGGGTTAGTGTTAGGCTTAGGGTTAGGCTTAGGGTACGGCTTAGGGTACGGGTTTGGGGAGGGGTTCGGGTACGGCGTAGGGTATGGGTTAGGGTTAGGGTTAGTGTTAGTGTTAGGGTTAGGGCTCGGTTTAGGGTACGGGTTAGGATTAGGGTACGTGTTAGGGTTAGGGTAGGGGTTAGGGTTAGGGTACGCGTTAGGGTTAGGGTAGTTAGTAAACCTATCCCACTCTCTAGATACCCCTTAGCACGTAAAGGAGTATTATTTGGGGGTCCAGCCATGGAGAAGAGTTTAGACACTAGGATAAGATAAGGAACACACCCATTATAAAGAAATCACATTAGGATTGCCTTTTTCAGCTGTTCCTTAAAACACTAGTGCTTAGGAAATCTATTGGAGGCAGAAGCAGTCAAGGGTAGCCTAGGGTTAGGGTTAGGCTTAGGGTTAGGCTTAGGGTACGGCTTAGGGTACGGGTTTGGGGAGGGGTTCGGGTATGGCGTAGGGTATGGGTTAGGGTTAGGGTTAGGGTTAGTGTTCGGGTTAGGGCTCGGTTTAGGGTACGGGTTAGGATTAGGGTACGTGTTAGGGTTAGGGTAGGGGTTAGGGTTAGGGTACGCGTTAGGGTTAGGGTAGTTATTAAACCTATCCCACTCTCTAGATACCCCTTAGCACGTAAAGGAATATTATTTGGGGGTCCAGCCATGGAGAAGAGTTTAGACACTAGGATAAGATAAGGAACACACCCATTATAAAGAAATCACTTTAGGATTCTCTTTTTAAGCTGTTCCTTAAAACACTAGTGCTTAGGAAATCTATTGGAGGCAGAAGCAGTCAAGGGTAGCCTAGGGTTAGGGTTAGGCTTAGGGTTAGGTTTAGGGTACGGCTTGGGGAATGGGTTCGGGGAGGGGTTCGGGTACGGCGTAGGGTATGGTTTAGGGTTAGGGTTAGGGTTAGTGTTAGGGTTAGGGCTCGGTTTAGGGTACGGGTTAGGATTAGGGTACGTGTTAGGGTTAGGGTAGGGGTTAGGGTTAGGTTACGCGTTAGGGCTAGGGTAGTTAGTAAACCTATCCCACTCTCTCCTCCCCCATAGCACGTAAAGGAATATTATTTGGGGGTCCAGCCATGGAGAAGAGTTTAGACACTAGGATAAGATAAGGAACACACCCATTATAAAGAAATCACATTAGGATTCTCTTTTTAAGCTGTTTCTTAAAACACTACTGCTTAGGAAATCAATTGGAGGCAGAAGCAGTAAAGGGTAGCCTAGGGTTAGGGTTAGGCTTACGGTTAGGTTTAGGGTATGGCTTAGGGTACGGGTTCGGGGAGGGGTGCGGGTACGGCGTAGGGTATGGGTTAGGGTTAGGGTTAGTGTTAGTGTTAGGGTTAGGGCTCGGTTTGGGGTACAGGTTAGGATTAGGGTACGTGTTAGGGTTAGGGTAGGGGTTAGGGTTAGGGTACGCGTTAGGGTTAGGGTAGTTATTAAACCTATCCCACTCTCTAGATACCCCTTAGCACGTAAGGCAATATTATTTGGGGGTGCAGCCATGGAGAAGAGTTTAGACACTAGGATAAGATAAGGAACACACCCATTATAAAGAAATCACATTAGGATTCTCTTTTTAAGCTGTTCCTTAAAACACTAGTGCTTAGGAAATCTATTGGAGGCAGAAGCAGTCAAGGGTAGCCTAGGGTTAGGGTTAGGCTTAGGGTTAGGCTTAGGGTACGGCTTAGGTTACGGGTTCGGGGAGGGGTGCGGGTATGGCGTAGGGTATGGGTTAGGGTTAGGGTTAGGGTTAGTGTTAGGGTTAGGGCTCGGTTTAGGGTATGGGTTAGGATTAGGGTACGTGTTAGGGTTAGGGTAGGGGTTAGGGTTAGGGTACGCATTAGGGTTAGGGTACTTATTAAACCTATCCCACTCTCTAGATACCCCTTAGCACATAAAGGAATATTATTTGAGAGTCCAGCCATGGAGAAGAGTTTAGACACTAGGATAAGATAAGGAACACACCCATTATAAAGAAATCACATTAGGATTCTCTTTTTAAGCTGTTCCTTAAAACACTAGTGCTTAGGAAATCTATTGGAGGCAGAAGCAGTCAAGGGTAGCCTAGGGTTAGGGTTAGGCTTAGGGTTAGGCTTAGGGTACGGCTTAGGGTAAGGGTTCGGGGAGGGTTTCGGGTACGGCGTAGGGTATGGGTTAGGGTTAGGGTTAGGGTTAGTGTTAGGGTTAGGGCTCGGTTTAGGGTACGGTTAGGATTAGGGTACGTGTTAGGTTTAGGGTAGGGGTTAGGGTTAGGGTACGCGTTAGGCTTAGGGTAGTTAGTAAACCTATCCCACTCTCTAGATACCCCTTAGCACGTAAAGGAATATTATTTGGGGGTCCAGCCATGGAGAAGAATTTAGACACTAGGATAAGATAAGGAACACACCCATTATAAAGAAATCACATTAGGATTCTCTTTTTAAGCTGTTGCTTAAAACACTAGTGCTTAGGAAATCTATTGGAGGCAGAAGCAGTCAAGCGTAGCCTAGGGTTAGTGTTAGGCTTAGGGTTAGGCTTAGGGTACGGCTTAGGGTACGGGTTTGGGGAGGGGTTCGGGTACGGCGTAGGGTATGGGTTAGGGTTAGTGTTAGGGTTAGGGCTCGGTTTAGGGTACGCGTTAGGATTAGGGTACGTGTTAGGGTTAGGTTAGGGGTTAGGGTTAGAGTACGCATTAGGGTTAGGGTAGTTAGGGTTAGGGTTAGGGTTAGGGTTAGGGTTAGGGCTCGGTTTAGGGTACGGGTTAGGATTAGGGTACGTGTTAGGGTTAGGGTAGGGGTTAGGGTTAGGGTACGCGTTAGGGTTAGGGCAGTTATTAAACCTATCCCACTCTCTAGATATCCCTTAGCACGTAAAGGAATATTATTTGAGGGTCCAGCCATGGAGAAGAGTTTAGACACTAGGATAAGATAAGGAACACACCCATTATAAAGAAATCACATTAGGATTCTCTTTTTAAGCTGTTCCTTAAAACACTAGTGCTTAGGAAATCTATTGGAGGCAGAAGCAGTCAAGGGTAGCCTAGGGTTAGGGTTAGGCTTAGGGTTAGGCTTAGGGTACGGCTTAGGGTACGGGTTCGGGGAGGGGTTCGGGTACGGCGTAGGGTATGGGTTAGGGTTAGTGTTAGGGTTAGTGTTAGGGTTAGGGTTCGGTTCAGGGTACGGGTTAGGATTAGGGTACGTGTTAGGGTTAGGGTAGGGGTTAGGGTTAGGGTACGCTTTAGGGTTAGGGTATTTATTAAACCTATCCCACTCTCTAGATACCCCTTAGCACGTAAAGGAATATTATTTGGGGGTCCAGCCATGGAGGAGAGTTTAAACACTAGGATAAGATAAGGAACACACCCATTTTAAAGAAATCACATTAGGATTCTCTTTTTAAGCTGTTCCTTAAAACACTAGTGCTTAGGAAACCTATTGGAGGCAGAAGCAGTCAAGGGTAGCCTAGGGTTAGGGTTAGGCTTAGGGTTAGGCTTAGGGTACGGCTTAGGGTACGGGTTCGGGGAGGGGTGCGGGTACGGCGTAGGATATGGTTTAGGGTTAGGGTTAGGGTTAGTGTTACGGTTAGGGCTCGGTTTAGGGTACGGGTCAGGATTAGGGTACGTGTTAGGGTTAGGGTAGGGGTTAGAGTTAGGGTACGCGTTAGGGTTAGGTTAGTTATTAAACCTATCCCACTCTCTAGATACCCCTTAGCACGTAAAGGAATATTATTTGGGGGTCCAGCCATGGAGAAGAGTTTAGACACTAGGATAAATAAGGAACACACCCATTATAAAGAAATCACATTAGGATTCTCTTTTTAAGCTGTTCCTTAAAACACTAGTGCTTAGGAAATCTATTGGAGGCAGAAGCAGTCAAGGGTAGCCTAGGGTTAGGGTTAGGCTTAGGGTTAGGCTTAGGGTAGGGGTTTGGGGAGGGGTTCGGCTACGGCGTAGGGTATGGGTTAGGGTTAGGGTTAGGGTTAGTGTTAGGGTTAGGGCTCGGTTTAGGGTACGGGTTAGGATTAGGGTACGTGTTAGGGTTAGGGTAGGGGTTAGGGTTAGGTTACGCGTTAGGGCTAGGGTAGTTAGTAAACCTATCCCACTCTCTAGCTCCCCCTTAGCACGTAAAGGAATATTATTTGGGGGTCCAGCCATGGAGAAGAGTTTAGACACTAGGATAAGATAAGGAACACACCCATTATAAAGAAATCACATTAGGATTCTCTTTTTAAGCTGTTTCTTAAAACACTACTGCTTAGGAAATCAGTTGGAGGCAGAAGCAGTCAAGGGTTGCCTAGGGTTAGGGTTAGGCTTAGGGTTAGGTTTAGGGTATGGCTTAGGGTACGGGTTCGGGGAGGGGTGCGGGTACGGCGTAGGGTATGGGTTAGGGTTAGTGTTAGTGTTAGGGTTAGGGCTCGGTTTGGGGTACAGGTTAGGATTAGGGTACGTGTTAGGGTTAGGGTAGGGGTTAGGGTTAGGGTACGCGTTAGGGTTAGGGTAGTTATTAAACCTATCCCACTCTCTAGATACCCCTTAGCACGTAAGGGAATATTATTTGGGGGTGCAGCCATGGAGAAGAGTTTAGACACTAGGATAAGGTAAGGAACACACCCATTATAAAGAAATCACATTAGGATTCTCTTTTTAAGCTGTTCCTTAAAACACTAGTGCTTAGGAAATCTATTGGAGGCAGAAGCAGTCAAGGGTAGCCTAGGGTTAGGGTTAGGCTTAGGGTTAGGGTTAGGGTACGGCTTAGGGTACAGGTTCGGGGAGGGGTTCGGGTACGGCGTAGGGTATGGGTTAGGGTTAGGGTTAGGGTTAGTGTTAGGGTTAGGGCTCGGTTTAGGGTACGGGTTAGGATTAGGGTACGTGTTAGGGTTAGGGTAGGGGTTAGGGTTAGGGTACGCGTTAGGGTTAGGGTAGTTATTAAACCTATCCCACTCTCTAGATACCCCTTAGCACGTAAAAGAATATTATTTGGGGGTCCAACCATGGAGAAGAGTTTAGACACTAGGATAAGATAAGGAACACACCCATTATAAAGAAATCACATTAGGATTCTCTTTTTCAGCTGTTCCTTAAAACACTAGTGCTTAGGAAATCTATTGGAGGCAGAAGCAGTCAAGGGTAGCCTAGGGTTAGGGTTAGGCTTAGGGTTAGGCTTAGGGTACGGCTTAGGGTAAGGGTTCGGGGAGGGTTTCGGGTACGGCGTAGGGTATGGGTTAGGGTTAGGGTTAGGGTTAGTGTTAGGGTTAGGGCTCGGTTTAGGGTACGGTTAGGATTAGGGTACGTGTTAGGTTTATGGTAGGGGTTAGGGTTAGGGTACGCGTTAGGGTTAGGGTAGTTAGTAAACCTATCCCACTCTCTAGATACCCCTTAGCACGTAAAGGAATATTATTTGGGGGTCCAGCCATGGAGAAGAATTTAGACACTAGGATAAGATAAGGAACACACCCATTATAAAGAAATCACATTAGGATTCTCTTTTTAAGCTGTTGCTTAAAACACTAGTGCTTAGGAAATCTATTGGAGGCAGAAGCAGTCAAGGGTAGCCTAGGGTTAGTGTTAGGCTTAGGGTTAGGCTTAGGGTACGGCTTAGGGTACGGGTTCGGGGAGGGGTTCGGGTACGGCGTAGGGTATGGGTTAGGGTTAGTGTTAGGGTTAGGGCTCGGTTTAGGGTACGCGTTAGGATTAGGGTACGTGTTAGGGTTAGGGTAGGGGTTAGGGTTAGAGTACGCATTAGGGTTAGGGTAGTTAGGGTTAGGGTTAGGGTTAGGGTTAGGGTTAGGGCTCGGTTTAGGGTACAGGTTAGGATTAGGGTACGTGTTAGGGTTAGGGTAGGGGTTAGGGTTAGGGTACGCGTTAGGGTTAGGGTAGTTATTAAACCTATCCCACTCTCTAGATATCCCTTAGCACGTAAAGGAATATTATTTGAGGGTCCAGCCATGGAGAAGAGTTTAGACACTAGGATAAGGTAAGGAACACACCCATTATAAAGAAATCACATTAGGATTCTCTTTTTAAGCTGTTCCTTAAAACACTAGTGCTTAGGAAATCTATTGGAGGCAGAAGCAGTCAAGGGTAGCCTAGGGTTAGGGTTAGGCTTAGGGTTAGGCTTAGGGTACGGCTTAGGGTACGGGTTCGGGGAGGGGTTCGGGTACAGCGTAGGGTATGAGTTAGGGTTAGGGTTAGGGTTAGTGTTAAGGTTAGGGCTCGGTTTAGGGTACGGGTTAGCATTAGGGTACGTGTTAGGGTTAGGGTAGGGGTTAGGGTTAGGGTACGCGTTAGGGTTAGGGTAGTTAGTAAACCTATCCCACTCTCTAGCTCCCCCTTAGCACGTAAACGAATATTATTTGGGGGTTCACCATGGAGAAGAGTTTAGACACTAGGATAAGATAAGGAACACACCCATTATAAAGAAATCACATTAGGATTCTCTTTTTAAGCTGTTGCTTAAAACACTAGTGCTTAGGAAATCTATTGGAGGCAGAAGCAGTCAAGGGTAGCCTAGGGTTAGTGTTAGGCTTAGGGTTAGGCTTAGGGTACGGCTTAGGGTACGGGTTTGGGGAGGGGTTCGGGTACGGCGTAGGGTATGGGTTAGGGTTAGGGTTAGTGTTAGTGTTAGGGTTAGGGCTCGGTTTAGGGTACGGGTTAGGATTAGGGTACCTGTTAGGGTTAGGGTAGGGGTTAGGGTTAGGGTACGCGTTAGGGTTAGGGTAGTTAGTAAACCTATCCCACTCTCTAGATACCCCTTAGCACGTAAAGGAGTATTATTTGGGGGTCCAGCCATGGAGAAGAGTTTAGACACTAGGATAAGATAAGGAACACACCCATTATAAAGAAATCACATTAGGATTGCCTTTTTCAGCTGTTCCTTAAAACACTAGTGCTTAGGAAATCTATTGGAGGCAGAAGCAGTCAAGGGTAGCCTAGGGTTAGGGTTAGGCTTAGGGTTAGGCTTAGGGTACGGCTTAGGGTACGGGTTTGGGGAGGGGTTCGGGTATGGCGTAGGGTATGGGTTAGGGTTAGGGTTAGGGTTAGTGTTCGGGTTAGGGCTCGGTTTAGGGTACGGGTTAGGATTAGGGTACGTGTTAGGGTTAGGGTAGGGGTTAGGGTTAGGGTACGAGTTAGGGTTAGGGTAGTTATTAAACCTATCCCACTCTCTAGATACCCCTTAGCACGTAAAGGAATATTATTTGGGGGTCCAGCCATGGAGAAGAGTTTAGACACTAGGATAAGATAAGGAACACACCCATTATAAAGAAATCACTTTAGGATTCTCTTTTTAAGCTGTTCCTTAAAACACTAGTGCTTAGGAAATCTATTGGAGGCAGAAGCAGTCAAGGGTAGCCTAGGGTTAGGGTTAGGCTTAGGGTTAGGTTTAGGGTACGGCTTGGGGAATGGGTTCGGGGAGGGGTTCGGGTACGGCGTAGGGTATGGTTTAGGGTTAGGGTTAGGGTTAGTGTTAGGGTTAGGGCTCGGTTTAGGGTACGGGTTAGGATTAGGGTACGTGGTAGGGTTAGGGTAGGGGTTAGGGTTAGGTTACGCGTTAGGGCTAGGGTAGTTAGTAAACCTATCCCACTCTTTCCTCCCCCATAGCACGTAAAGGAATATTATTTGGGGGTCCAGCCATGGAGAAGAGTTTAGACACTAGGATAAGATAAGGAACACACCCATTATAAAGAAATCACATTAGGATTCTCTTTTTAAGCTGTTTCTTAAAACACTACTGCTTAGGAAATCAATTGGAGGCAGAAGCAGTAAAGGGTAGCCTAGGGTTAGGGTTAGGCTTACGGTTAGGTTTAGGGTATGGCTTAGGGTACGGGTTCGGGGAGGGGTGCGGGTACGGCGTAGGGTATGGGTTAGGGTTAGGGTTAGTGTTAGTGTTAGGGTTAGGGCTCGGTTTGGGGTACAGGTTAGGATTAGGGTACGTGTTAGGGTTAGGGTAGGGGTTAGGGTTAGGGTACGCGTTAGGGTTAGGGTAGTTATTAAACCTATCCCACTCTCTAGATACCCCTTAGCACGTAAGGCAATATTATTTGGGGGTGCAGCCATGGAGAAGAGTTTAGACACTAGGATAAGATAAGGAACACACCCTTTATAAAGAAATCACATTAGGATTCTCTTTTTAAGCTGTTCCTTAAAACACTAGTGCTTAGGAAATCTATTGGAGGCAGAAGCAGTCAAGGGTAGCCTAGGGTTAGGGTTAGGCTTAGGGTTAGGCTTAGGGTACGGCTTAGGTTACGGGTTCGGGGAGGGGTGCGGGTACGGCGTAGGGTATGGGTTAGGGTTAGGGTTAGGGTTAGTGTTAGGGTTAGGGCTCGGTTTAGGGTACGGGTTAGGATTAGGGTACGTGTTAGGGTTAGGGTAGGGGTTAGGGTTAGGGTACGCATTAGGGTTAGGGTACTTATTAAACCTATCCCACTCTCTAGATACCCCTTAGCACATAAAGGAATATTATTTGAGGGTCCAGCCATGGAGAAGAGTTTAGACACTAGGATAAGATAAGGAACACACCCATTATAAAGAAATCACATTAGGATTCTCTTTTTAAGCTGTTCCTTAAAACACTAGTGCTTAGGAAATCTATTGGAGGCAGAAGCAGTCAAGGGTAGCCTAGGGTTAGGGTTAGGCTTAGGGTTAGGCTTAGGGTACGGCTTAGGGTAAGGGTTCGGGGAGGGTTTCGGGTACGGCGTAGGGTATGGGTTAGGGTTAGGGTTAGGGTTAGTGTTAGGGTTAGGGCTCGGTTTAGGGTACGGTTAGGATTAGGGTACGTGTTAGGTTTAGGGTAGGGGTTAGGGTTAGGGTACGCGTTAGGCTTAGGGTAGTTAGTAAACCTATCCCACTCTCTAGATACCCCTTAGCACGTAAAGGAATATTATTTGGGGGTCCAGCCATGGAGAAGAATTTAGACACTAGGATAAGATAAGGAACACACCCATTATAAAGAAATCACATTAGGATTCTCTTTTTAAGCTGTTGCTTAAAACACTAGTGCTTAGGAAATCTATTGGAGGCAGAAGCAGTCAAGCGTAGCCTAGGGTTAGTGTTAGGCTTAGGGTTAGGCTTAGGGTACGGCTTAGGGTACGGGTTTGGGGAGGGGTTCGGGTACGGCGTAGGGTATGGGTTAGGGTTAGTGTTAGGGTTAGGGCTCGGTTTAGGGTACGCGTTAGGATTAGGGTACGTGTTAGGGTTAGGTTAGGGGTTAGGGTTAGAGTACGCATTAGGGTTAGGGTAGTTAGGGTTAGGGTTAGGGTTAGGGTTAGGGTTAGGGCTCGGTTTAGGGTACGGGTTAGGATTAGGGTACGTGTTAGGGTTAGGGTAGGGGTTAGGGTTAGGGTACGCGTTAGGGTTAGGGCAGTTATTAAACCTATCCCACTCTCTAGATATCCCTTAGCACGTAAAGGAATATTATTTGAGGGTCCAGCCATGGAGAAGAGTTTAGACACTAGGATAAGATAAGGAACACACCCATTATAAAGAAATCACATTAGGATTCTCTTTTTAAGCTGTTCCTTAAAACACTAGTGCTTAGGAAATCTATTGTAGGCAGAAGGAGTCAAGGGTAGCCTAGGGTTAGGGTTAGGCTTAGGGTTAGGCTTAGGGTACGGCTTAGGGTACGGGTTCGGGGAGGGGTTCGGGTACGGCGTAGGGTATGGGTTAGGGTTAGTGTTAGGGTTAGTGTTAGGGTTAGGGTTCGGTTCAGGGTACGGGTTAGGATTAGGGTACGTGTTAGGGTTAGGGTAGGGGTTAGGGTTAGGGTACGCTTTAGGGTTAGGGTATTTATTAAACCTATCCCACTCTCTAGATACCCCTTAGCACGTAAAGGAATATTATTTGGGGGTCCAGCCATGGAGGAGAGTTTAAACACTAGGATAAGATAAGGAACACACCCATTTTAAAGAAATCACATTAGGATTCTCTTTTTAAGCTGTTCCTTAAAACACTAGCGCTTAGGAAACCTATTGGAGGCAGAAGCAGTCAAGTGTAGCCTAGGGTTAGGGTTAGGCTTAGGGTTAGGCTTAGGGTACGGCTTAGGGTACGGGTTCGGGGAGGGGTGCGGGTACGGCGTAGGATATGGTTTAGGGTTAGGGTTAGGGTTAGTGTTACGGTTAGGGCTCGGTTTAGGGTACGGGTCAGGATTAGGGTACGTGTTAGGGTTAGGGTAGGGGTTAGAGTTAGGGTACGCGTTAGGGTTAGGTTAGTTATTAAACCTATCCCACTCTCTAGATACCCCTTAGCACGTAAAGGAATATTATTTGGGGGTCCAGCCATGGAGAAGAGTTTAGACACTAGGATAAATAAGGAACACACCCATTATAAAGAAATCACATTAGGATTCTCTTTTTAAGCTGTTCCTTAAAACACTAGTGCTTAGGAAATCTATTGGAGGCAGAAGCAGTCAAGGGTAGCCTAGGGTTAGGGTTAGGCTTAGGGTTAGGCTTAGGGTAGGGGTTTGGGGAGGGGTTCGGCTACGGCGTAGTGTATGGGTTAGGGTTAGGGTTAGGGGTAGTGTTAGGGTTAGGGCTCGGTTTAGGGTACGGGTTAGGATTAGGGTACGTGTTAGGGTTAGGGTAGGGGTTAGGGTTAGGTTACGCGTTAGGGCTAGGGTAGTTAGTAAACCTATCCCACTCTCTAGATACCCCTTAGCACGTAAAGGAATATTATTTGGGGGTCCAGCCATGGAGAAGAGTTTAGACACTAGGATAAGATAAGGAACACACCCATTATAAAGAAATCACATTAGGATTCTCTTTTTAAGCTGTTTCTTAAAACACTACTGCTTAGGAAATCAATTGGAGGCAGAAGCAGTCAAGGGTAGCCTAGGGTTAGGGTTAGGCTTAGGGTTAGGTTTAGGGTATGGCTTAGGGTACGGGTTCGGGGAGGGGTGCGGGTACGGCGTAGGGTATGGGTTAGGGTTAGTGTTAGTGTTAGGGTTAGGGCTCGGTTTGGGGTACAGGTTAGGATTAGGGTACGTGTTAGGGTTAGGGTAGGGGTTAGGGTTAGGGTACGCGTTAGGGTTAGGGTAGTTATTAAACCTATCCCACTCTCTAGATACCCCTTAGCACGTAAGGGAATATTATTTGGGGGTGCAGCCATGGAGAAGAGTTTAGACACTAGGATAAGATAAGGAACACACCCATTATAAAGAAATCACATTAGGATTCTCTTTTTAAGCTGTTCCTTAAAACACTAGTGCTTAGGAAATCTATTGGAGGCAGAAGCAGTCAAGGGTAGCCTAGGGTTAGGGTTAGGCTTAGGGTTAGGCTTAGGGTAGGGGTTTGGGGAGGGGTTCGGCTACGGCGTAGGGTATGGGTTAGGGTTAGGGTTAGGGTTAGTGTTAGGGTTAGGGCTCGGTTTAGGGTACGGGTTAGGATTAGGGTACGTGTTAGGGTTAGGGTAGGGGTTAGGGTTAGGTTACGCGTTAGGGCTAGGGTAGTTAGTAAACCTATCCCACTCTCTAGCTCCCCCTTAGCACGTAAAGGAATATTATTTGGGGGTCCAGCCATGGAGAAGAGTTTAGACACTAGGATAAGATAAGGAACACACCCATTATAAAGAAATCACATTAGGATTCTCTTTTTAAGCTGTTTCTTAAAACACTACTGCTTAGGAAATCAATTGGAGGCAGAAGCAGTCAAGGGTAGCCTAGGGTTAGGGTTAGGCTTAGGGTTAGGTTTAGGGTATGGCTTAGGGTACGGGTTCGGGGAGGGGTGCGGGTACGGCGTAGGGTATGGGTTAGGGTTAGTGTTAGTGTTAGGGTTAGGGCTCGGTTTGGGGTACAGGTTAGGATTAGGGTACGTTTTAGGGTTAGGGTAGGGGTTAGGGTTAGGGTACGCGTTAGGGTTAGGGTAGTTATTAAACCTATCCCACTCTCTAGATACCCCTTAGCATGTAAGGGAATATTATTTGGGGGTGCAGCCATGGAGAAGAGTTTAGACACTAGGATAAGATAAGGAACACACCCATTATAAAGAAATCACATTAGGATTCTCTTTTTAAGCTGTTCCTTAAAACACTAGTGCTTAGGAAATCTATTGGAGGCAGAAGCAGTCAAGGGTAGCCTAGGGTTAGGGTTAGGCTTAGGGTTAGGGTTAGGGTACGGCTTAGGGTACAGGTTCGGGGAGGGGTTCGGGTACGGCGTAGGGTATGTGTTAGGGTTAGGGTTAGGGTTAGTGTTAGGGTTAGGGCTCGGTTTAGGGTACGGGTTAGGATTAGGGTACGTGTTAGGGTTAGGGTAGGGGTTAGGGTTAGGGTACGCGTTAGGGTTAGGGTAGTTATTAAACCTATCCCACTCTCTAGATACCCCTTAGCACGTAAAAGAATATTATTTGGGGGTCCAACCATGGAGAAGAGTTTAGACACTAGGATAAGATAAGGAACACACCCATTATAAAGAAATCACATTAGGATTCTCTTTTTCAGCTGTTCCTTAAAACACTAGTGCTTAGGAAATCTATTGGAGGCAGAAGCAGTCAAGGGTAGCCTAGGGTTAGGGTTAGGCTTAGGGTTAGGCTTAGGGTACGGCTTAGGGTAAGGGTTCGGGGAGGGTTTCGGGTACGGCGTAGGGTATGGGTTAGGGTTAGGGTTAGGGTTAGTGTTAGGGTTAGGGCTCGGTTTAGGGTACGGTTAGGATTAGGGTACGTGTTAGGTTTACGGTAGGGGTTAGGGTTAGGGTACGCGTTAGGGTTAGGGTAGTTAGTAAACCTATCCCACTCTCTAGATACCCCTTAGCACGTAAAGGAATATTATTTGGGGGTCCAGCCATGGAGAAGAATTTAGACACTAGGATAAGATAAGGAACACACCCATTATAAAGAAATCACATTAGGATTCTCTTTTTAAGCTGTTGCTTAAAACACTAGTGCTTAGGAAATCTATTGGAGGCAGAAGCAGTCAAGGGTAGCCTAGGGTTAGTGTTAGGCTTAGGGTTAGGCTTAGGGTACGGCTTAGGGTACGGGTTCGGGGAGGGGTTCGGGTACGGCGTAGGGTATGGGTTAGGGTTAGTGTTAGGGTTAGGGCTCGGTTTAGGGTACGCGTTAGGATTAGGGTACGTGTTAGGGTTAGGGTAGGGGTTAGGGTTAGAGTACGCATTAGGGTTAGGGTAGTTAGGGTTAGGGTTAGGGTTAGGGTTAGGGTTAGGGCTCGGTTTAGGGTACAGGTTAGGATTAGGGTACGTGTTAGGGTTAGGGTAGGGGTTAGGGTTAGGGTACGCGTTAGGGTTAGGGTAGTTATTAAACCTATCCCACTCTCTAGATATCCCTTAGCACGTAAAGGAATATTATTTGAGGGTCCAGCCATGGAGAAGAGTTTAGACACTAGGATAAGGTAAGGAACACACCCATTATAAAGAAATCACATTAGGATTCTCTTTTTAAGCTGTTCCTTAAAACACTAGTGCTTAGGAAATCTATTGGAGGCAGAAGCAGTCAAGGGTAGCCTAGGGTTAGGGTTAGGCTTAGGGTTAGGCTTAGGGTACGGCTTAGGGTACGGGTTCGGGGAGGGGTTCGGGTACAGCGTAGGGTATGAGTTAGGGTTAGGGTTAGGGTTAGTGTTAAGGTTAGGGCTCGGTTTAGGGTACGGGTTAGCATTAGGGTACGTGTTAGGGTTAGGGTAGGGGTTAGGGTTAGGGTACGCGTTAGGGTTAGGGTAGTTAGTAAACCTATCCCACTCTCTATATACCCCTTAGCACGTAAACGAATATTATTTGGGGGTTCACCATGGAGAAGAGTTTAGACACTAGGATAAGATAAGGAACACACCCATTATAAAGAAATCACATTAGGATTCTCTTTTTAAGCTGTTGCTTAAAACACTAGTGCTTAGGAAATCTATTGGAGGCAGAAGCAGTCAAGGGTAGCCTAGGGTTAGTGTTAGGCTTAGGGTTAGGCTTAGGGTACGGCTTAGGGTACGGGTTTGGGGAGGGGTTCGGGTACGGCGTAGGGTATGGGTTAGGGTTAGGGTTAGTGTTAGTGTTAGGGTTAGGGCTCGGTTTAGGGTACGGGTTAGGATTAGGGTACGTGTTAGGGTTAGGGTAGGGGTTAGGGTTAGGGTACGCGTTAGGGTTAGGGTAGTTAGTAAACCTATCCCACTCTCTAGATACCCCTTAGCACGTAAAGGAGTATTATTTGGGGGTCCAGCCATGGAGAAGAGTTTAGACACTAGGATAAGATAAGGAACACACCCATTATAAAGAAATCACATTAGGATTGCCTTTTTCAGCTGTTCCTTAAAACACTAGTGCTTAGGAAATCTATTGGAGGCAGAAGCAGTCAAGGGTAGCCTAGGGTTAGGGTTAGGCTTAGGGTTAGGCTTAGGGTACGGCTTAGGGTACGGGTTTGGGGAGGGGTTCGGGTATGGCGTAGGGTATGGGTTAGGGTTAGGGTTAGGGTTAGTGTTCGGGTTAGGGCTCGGTTTAGGGTACGGGTTAGGATTAGGGTACGTGTTAGGGTTAGGGTAGGGGTTAGGGTTAGGGTACGCGTTAGGGTTAGGGTAGTTATTAAACCTATCCCACTCTCTAGATACCCCTTAGCACGTAAAGGAATATTATTTGGGGGTCCAGCCATGGAGAAGAGTTTAGACACTAGGATAAGATAAGGAACACACCCATTATAAAGAAATCACTTTAGGATTCTCTTTTTAAGCTGTTCCTTAAAACACTAGTGCTTAGGAAATCTATTGGAGGCAGAAGCAGTCAAGGGTAGCCTAGGGTTAGGGTTAGGCTTAGGGTTAGGTTTAGGGTACGGCTTGGGGAATGGGTTCGGGGAGGGGTTCGGGTACGGCGTAGGGTATGGTTTAGGGTTAGGGTTAGGGTTAGTGTTAGGGTTAGGGCTCGGTTTAGGGTACGGGTTAGGATTAGGGTACGTGGTAGGGTTAGGGTAGGGGTTAGGGTTAGGTTACGCGTTAGGGCTAGGGTAGTTAGTAAACCTATCCCACTCTCTCCTCCCCCATAGCACGTAAAGGAATATTATTTGGGGGTCCAGCCATGGAGAAGAGTTTAGACACTAGGATAAGATAAGGAACACACCCATTATAAAGAAATCACATTAGGATTCTCTTTTTAAGCTGTTTCTTAAAACACTACTGCTTAGGAAATCAATTGGAGGCAGAAGCAGTAAAGGGTAGCCTAGGGTTAGGGTTAGGCTTACGGTTAGGTTTAGGGTATGGCTTAGGGTACGGGTTCGGGGAGGGGTGCGGGTACGGCGTAGGGTATGGGTTAGGGTTAGGGTTAGTGTTAGTGTTAGGGTTAGGGCTCGGTTTGGGGTACAGGTTAGGATTAGGGTACGTGTTAGGGTTAGGGTAGGGGTTAGGGTTAGGGTACGCGTTAGGGTTAGGGTAGTTATTAAACCTATCCCACTCTCTAGATACCCCTTAGCACGTAAGGCAATATTATTTGGGGGTGCAGCCATGGAGAAGAGTTTAGACACTAGGATAAGATAAGGAACACACCCATTATAAAGAAATCACATTAGGATTCTCTTTTTAAGCTGTTCCTTAAAACACTAGTGCTTAGGAAATCTATTGGAGGCAGAAGCAGTCAAGGGTAGCCTAGGGTTAGGGTTAGGCTTAGGGTTAGGCTTAGGGTACGGCTTAGGTTACGGGTTCGGGGAGGGGTGCGGGTACGGCGTAGGGTATGGGTTAGGGTTAGGGTTAGGGTTAGTGTTAGGGTTAGGGCTCGGTTTAGGGTACGGGTTAGGATTAGGGTACGTGTTAGGGTTAGGGTAGGGGTTAGGGTTAGGGTACGCATTACGGTTAGGGTACTTATTAAACCTATCCCACTCTCTAGATACCCCTTAGCACATAAAGGAATATTATTTGAGGGTCCAGCCATGGAGAAGAGTTTAGACACTAGGATAAGATAAGGAACACACCCATTATAAAGAAATCACATTAGGATTCTCTTTTTAAGCTGTTCCTTAAAACACTAGTGCTTAGGAAATCTATTGGAGGCAGAAGCAGTCAAGGGTAGCCTAGGGTTAGGGTTAGGCTTAGGGTTAGGCTTAGGGTACGGCTTAGGGTAAGGGTTCGGGGAGGGTTTCGGGTACGGCGTAGGGTATGGGTTAGGGTTAGGGTTAGGGTTAGTGTTAGGGTTAGGGCTCGGTTTAGGGTACGGTTAGGATTAGGGTACGTGTTAGGTTTAGGGTAGGGGTTAGGGTTAGGGTACGCGTTAGGCTTAGGGTAGTTAGTAAACCTATCCCACTCTCTAGATACCCCTTAGCACGTAAAGGAATATTAATTGGGGGTCCAGCCATGGAGAAGAATTTAGACACTAGGATAAGATAAGGAACACACCCATTATAAAGAAATCACATTAGGATTCTCTTTTTAAGCTGTTGCTTAAAACACTAGTGCTTAGGAAATCTATTGGAGGCAGAAGCAGTCAAGCGTAGCCTAGGGTTAGTGTTAGGCTTAGGGTTAGGCTTAGGGTACGGCTTAGGGTACGGGTTTGGGGAGGGGTTCGGGTACGGCGTAGGGTATGGGTTAGGGTTAGTGTTAGGGTTAGGGCTCGGTTTAGGGTACGCGTTAGGATTAGGGTACGTGTTAGGGTTAGGTTAGGGGTTAGGGTTAGAGTACGCATTAGGGTTAGGTTAGTTAGGGTTAGGGTTAGGGTTAGGGTTAGGGTTAGGGCTCGGTTTAGGGTACGGGTTAGGATTAGGGTACGTGTTAGGGTTAGGGTAGGGGTTAGGGTTAGGGTACGCGTTAGGGTTAGGGCAGTTATTAAACCTATCCCACTCTCTAGATATCCCTTAGCACGTAAAGGAATATTATTTGAGGGTCCAGCCATGGAGAAGAGTTTAGACACTAGGATAAGATAAGGAACACACCCATTATAAAGAAATCACATTAGGATTCTCTTTTTAAGCTGTTCCTTAAAACACTAGTGCTTAGGAAATCTATTGTAGGCAGAAGCAGTCAAGGGTAGCCTAGGGTTAGGGTTAGGCTTAGGGTTAGGCTTAGGGTACGGCTTAGGGTACGGGTTCGGGGAGGGGTTCGGGTACGGCGTAGGGTATGGGTTAGGGTTAGTGTTAGGGTTAGTGTTAGGGTTAGGGTTCGGTTCAGGGTACGGGTTAGGATTAGGGTACGTGTTAGGGTTAGGGTAGGGGTTAGGGTTAGGGTACGCTTTAGGGTTAGGGTATTTATTAAACCTATCCCACTCTCTAGATACCCCTTAGCACGTAAAGGAATATTATTTGGGGGTCCAGCCATGGAGGAGAGTTTAAACACTAGGATAAGATAAGGAACACACCCATTTTAAAGAAATCACATTAGGATTCTCTTTTTAAGCTGTTCCTTAAAACACTAGCGCTTAGGAAACCTATTGGAGGCAGAAGCAGTCAAGGGTAGCCTAGGGTTAGGGTTAGGCTTAGGGTTAGGCTTAGGGTACGGCTTAGGGTACGGGTTCGGGGAGGGGTGCGGGTACGGCGTAGGATATGGTTTAGGGTTAGGGTTAGGGTTAGTGTTACGGTTAGGGCTCGGTTTAGGGTACGGGTCAGGATTAGGGTACGTGTTAGGGTTAGGGTAGGGGTTAGAGTTAGGGTACGCGTTAGGGTTAGGTTAGTTATTAAACCTATCCCACTCTCTAGATACCCCTTAGCACGTAAAGGAATATTATTTGGGGGTCCAGCCATGGAGAAGAGTTTAGACACTAGGATAAATAAGGAACACACCCATTATAAAGAAATCACATTAGGATTCTCTTTTTAAGCTGTTCCTTAAAACACTAGTGCTTAGGAAATCTATTGGAGGCAGAAGCAGTCAAGGGTAGCCTAGGGTTAGGGTTAGGCTTAGGGTTAGGCTTAGGGTAGGGGTTTGGGGAGGGGTTCGGCTACGGCGTAGTGTATGGGTTAGGGTTAGGGTTAGGGGTAGTGTTAGGGTTAGGGCTCGGTTTAGGGTACGGGTTAGGATTAGGGTACGTGTTAGGGTTAGGGTAGGGGTTAGGGTTAGGTTACGCGTTAGGGCTAGGGTAGTTAGTAAACCTATCCCACTCTCTAGCTCCCCCTTAGCACGTAAAGGAATATTATTTGGGGGTCCAGCCATGGAGAAGAGTTTAGACACTAGGATAAGATAAGGAACACACCCATTATAAAGAAATCACATTAGGATTCTCTTTTTAAGCTGTTTCTTAAAACACTACTGCTTAGGAAATCAATTGGAGGCAGAAGCAGTCAAGGGTAGCCTAGGGTTAGGGTTAGGCTTAGGGTTAGGTTTAGGGTATGGCTTAGGGTACGGGTTCGGGGAGGGGTGCGGGTACGGCGTAGGGTATGGGTTAGGGTTAGTGTTAGTGTTAGGGTTAGGGCTCGGTTTGGGGTACAGGTTAGGATTAGGGTACGTGTTAGGGTTAGGGTAGGGGTTAGGGTTAGGGTACGCGTTAGGGTTAGGGTAGTTATTAAACCTATCCCACTCTCTAGATACCCCTTAGCACGTAAGGGAATATTATTTGGGGGTGCAGCCATGGAGAAGAGTTTAGACACTAGGATAAGATAAGGAACACACCCATTATAAAGAAATCACATTAGGATTCTCTTTTTAAGCTGTTCCTTAAAACACTAGTGCTTAGGAAATCTATTGGAGGCAGAAGCAGTCAAGGGTAGCCTAGGGTTAGGGTTAGGCTTAGGGTTAGGCTTAGGGTACGGCTTAGGGTACGGGTTCGGGGAGGGGTGCGGGTACGGCGTAGGGTATGGGTTAGGGTTAGGGTTAGGGTTAGTGTTAGGGTTAGGGCTCGGTTTAGGGTATGGGTTAGGATTAGGGTACGTGTTAGGGTTAGGGTAGGGGTTAGGGTTAGGGTACGCATTAGGGTTAGGGTAGTTATTAAACCTATCCCACTCTCTAGATACCCCTTAGCACATAAAGGAATATTATTTGAGGATCCAGCCATGGAGAAGAGTTTAGACACTAGGATAAGATAAGGAACACACCCATTATAAAGAAATCACATTAGGATTCTCTTTTTAAGCTGTTCCTTAAAACACTAGTGCTTAGGAAATCTATTGGAGGCAGAAGCAGTCAAGGGTAGCCTAGGGTTAGGGTTAGGCTTAGGGTTAGGGTTAGGGTACGGCTTAGGGTACAGGTTCGGGGAGGGGTTCGGGTACGGCGTAGGGTATGGGTTAGGGTTAGGGTTAGGGTTAGTGTTAGGGTTAGGGCTCGGTTTAGGGTACGGGTTAGGATTAGGGTACGTGTTAGGGTTAGGGTAGGTGTTAGGGTTAGGGTACGCGTTAGGGTTAGGGTAGTTATTAAACCTATCCCACTCTCTAGATACCCCTTAGCACGTAAAAGAATATTATTTGGGGGTCCAACCATGGAGAAGAGTTTAGACACTAGGATAAGATAAGGAACACACCCATTATAAAGAAATCACATTAGGATTCTCTTTTTCAGCTGTTCCTTAAAACACTAGTGCTTAGGAAATCTATTGGAGGCAGAAGCAGTCAAGGGTAGCCTAGGGTTAGGGTTAGGCTTAGGGTTAGGCTTAGGGTACGGCTTAGGGTAAGGGTTCGGGGAGGGTTTCGGGTACGGCGTAGGGTATGGGTTAGGGTTAGGGTTAGGGTTAGAGTTAGGGTTAGGGCTCGGTTTAGGGTACGGTTAGGATTAGGGTACGTGTTAGGTTTACGGTAGGGGTTAGGGTTAGGGTACGCGTTAGGGTTAGGGTAGTTAGTAAACCTATCCCACTCTCTAGATACCCCTTAGCACGTAAAGGAATATTATTTGGGGGTCCAGCCATGGAGAAGAATTTAGACACTAGGATAAGATAAGGAACACACCCATTATAAAGAAATCACATTAGGATTCTCTTTTTAAGCTGTTGCTTAAAACACTAGTGCTTAGGAAATCTATTGGAGGCAGAAGCAGTCAAGGGTAGCCTAGGGTTAGTGTTAGGCTTAGGGTTAGGCTTAGGGTACGGCTTAGGGTACGGGTTCGGGGAGGGGTTCGGGTACGGCGTAGGGTATGGGTTAGGGTTAGTGTTAGGGTTAGGGCTCGGTTTAGGGTACGCGTTAGGATTAGGGTACGTGTTAGGGTTAGGGTAGGGGTTAGGGTTAGAGTACGCATTAGGGTTAAGGTAGTTAGGGTTAGGGTTAGGGTTAGGGTTAGGGTTAGGGCTCGGTTTAGGGTACAGGTTAGGATTAGGGTACGTGTTAGGGTTAGGGTAGGGGTTAGGGTTAGGGTACGCGTTAGGGTTAGGGTAGTTATTAAACCTATCCCACTCTCTAGATATCCCTTAGCACGTAAAGGAATATTATTTGAGGGTCCAGCCATGGAGAAGAGTTTAGACACTAGGATAAGGTAAGGAACACACCCATTATAAAGAAATCACATTAGGATTCTCTTTTTAAGCTGTTCCTTAAAACACTAGTGCTTAGGAAATCTATTGGAGGCAGAAGCAGTCAAGGGTAGCCTAGGGTTAGGGTTAGGCTTAGGGTTAGGCTTAGGGTACGGCTTAGGGTACGGGTTCGGGGAGGGGTTCGGGTACAGCGTAGGGTATGAGTTAGGGTTAGGGTTAGGGTTAGTGTTAAGGTTAGGGCTCGGTTTAGGGTACGGGTTAGCATTAGGGTACGTGTTAGGGTTAGGGTAGGGGTTAGGGTTAGGGTACGCGTTAGGGTTAGGGTAGTTAGTAAACCTATCCCACTCTCTATATACCCCTTAGCACGTAAACGAATATTATTTGGGGGTTCACCATGGAGAAGAGTTTAGACACTAGGATAAGATAAGGAACACACCCATTATAAAGAAATCACATTAGGATTCTCTTTTTAAGCTGTTGCTTAAAACACTAGTGCTTAGGAAATCTATTGGAGGCAGAAGCAGTCAAGGGTAGCCTAGGGTTAGTGTTAGGCTTAGGGTTAGGCTTAGGGTACGGCTTAGGGTACGGGTTTGGGGAGGGGTTCGGGTACGGCGTAGGGTATGGGTTAGGGTTAGGGTTAGTGTTAGTGTTAGGGTTAGGGCTCGGTTTAGGGTACGGGTTAGGATTAGGGTACGTGTTAGGGTTAGGGTAGGGGTTAGGGTTAGGGTACGCGTTAGGGTTAGGGTAGTTAGTAAACCTATCCCACTCTCTAGATACCCCTTAGCACGTAAAGGAGTATTATTTGGGGGTCCAGCCATGGAGAAGAGTTTAGACACTAGGATAAGATAAGGAACACACCCATTATAAAGAAATCACATTAGGATTGCCTTTTTCAGCTGTTCCTTAAAACACTAGTGCTTAGGAAATCTATTGGAGGCAGAAGCAGTCAAGGGTAGCCTAGGGTTAGGGTTAGGCTTAGGGTTAGGCTTAGGGTACGGCTTAGGGTACGGGTTTGGGGAGGGGTTCGGGTATGGCGTAGGGTATGGGTTAGGGTTAGGGTTAGGGTTAGTGTTCGGGTTAGGGCTCGGTTTAGGGTACGGGTTAGGATTAGGGTACGTGTTAGGGTTAGGGTAGGGGTTAGGGTTAGGGTACGCGTTAGGGTTAGGGTAGTTATTAAACCTATCCCACTCTCTAGATACCCCTTAGCACGTAAAGGAATATTATTTGGGGGTCCAGCCATGGAGAAGAGTTTAGACACTAGGATAAGATAAGGAACACACCCATTATAAAGAAATCACTTTAGGATTCTCTTTTTAAGCTGTTCCTTAAAACACTAGTGCTTAGGAAATCTATTGGAGGCAGAAGCAGTCAAGGGTAGCCTAGGGTTAGGGTTAGGCTTAGGGTTAGGTTTAGGGTACGGCTTGGGGAATGGGTTCGGGGAGGGGTTCGGGTACGGCGTAGGGTATGGTTTAGGGTTAGGGTTAGGGTTAGTGTTAGGGTTAGGGCTCGGTTTAGGGTACGGGTTAGGATTAGGGTACGTGGTAGGGTTAGGGTAGGGGTTAGGGTTAGGTTACGCGTTAGGGCTAGGGTAGTTAGTAAACCTATCCCACTCTCTCCTCCCCCATAGCACGTAAAGGAATATTATTTGGGGGTCCAGCCATGGAGAAGAGTTTAGACACTAGGATAAGATAAGGAACACACCCATTATAAAGAAATCACATTAGGATTCTCTTTTTAAGCTGTTTCTTAAAACACTACTGCTTAGGAAATCAATTGGAGGCAGAAGCAGTAAAGGGTAGCCTAGGGTTAGGGTTAGGCTTACGGTTAGGTTTAGGGTATGGCTTAGGGTACGGGTTCGGGGAGGGGTGCGGGTACGGCGTAGGGTATGGGTTAGGGTTAGGGTTAGTGTTAGTGTTAGGGTTAGGGCTCGGTTTGGGGTACAGGTTAGGATTAGGGTACGTGTTAGGGTTAGGGTAGGGGTTAGGGTTAGGGTACGCGTTAGGGTTAGGGTAGTTATTAAACCTATCCCACTCTCTAGATACCCCTTAGCACGTAAGGCAATATTATTTGGGGGTGCAGCCATGGAGAAGAGTTTAGACACTAGGATAAGATAAGGAACACACCCATTATAAAGAAATCACATTAGGATTCTCTTTTTAAGCTGTTCCTTAAAACACTAGTGCTTAGGAAATCTATTGGAGGCAGAAGCAGTCAAGGGTAGCCTAGGGTTAGGGTTAGGCTTAGGGTTAGGCTTAGGGTACGGCTTAGGTTACGGGTTCGGGGAGGGGTGCGGGTACGGCGTAGGGTATGGGTTAGGGTTAGGGTTAGGGTTAGTGTTAGGGTTAGGGCTCGGTTTAGGGTACGGGTTAGGATTAGGGTACGTGTTAGGGTTAGGGTAGGGGTTAGGGTTAGGGTACGCATTAGGGTTAGGGTACTTATTAAACCTATCCCACTCTCTAGATACCCCTTAGCACATAAAGGAATATTATTTGAGGGTCCAGCCATGGAGAAGAGTTTAGACACTAGGATAAGATAAGGAACACACCCATTATAAAGAAATCACATTAGGATTCTCTTTTTAAGCTGTTCCTTAAAACACTAGTGCTTAGGAAATCTATTGGAGGCAGAAGCAGTCAAGGGTAGCCTAGGGTTAGGGTTAGGCTTAGGGTTAGGCTTAGGGTACGGCTTAGGGTAAGGGTTCGGGGAGGGTTTCGGGTACGGCGTAGGGTATGGGTTAGGGTTAGGGTTAGGGTTAGTGTTAGGGTTAGGGCTCGGTTTAGGGTACGGTTAGGATTAGGGTACGTGTTAGGTTTAGGGTAGGGGTTAGGGTTAGGGTACGCGTTAGGCTTAGGGTAGTTAGTAAACCTATCCCACTCTCTAGATACCCCTTAGCACGTAAAGGAATATTATTTGGGGGTCCAGCCATGGAGAAGAATTTAGACACTAGGATAAGATAAGGAACACACCCATTATAAAGAAATCACATTAGGATTCTCTTTTTAAGCTGTTGCTTAAAACACTAGTGCTTAGGAAATCTATTGGAGGCAGAAGCAGTCAAGCGTAGCCTAGGGTTAGTGTTAGGCTTAGGGTTAGGCTTAGGGTACGGCTTAGGGTACGGGTTTGGGGAGGGGTTCGGGTACGGCGTAGGGTATGGGTTAGGGTTAGTGTTAGGGTTAGGGCTCGGTTTAGGGTACGCGTTAGGATTAGGGTACGTGTTAGGGTTAGGTTAGGGGTTAGGGTTAGAGTACGCATTAGGGTTAGGGTAGTTAGGGTTAGGGTTAGGGTTAGGGTTAGGGCTCGGTTTAGGGTACGGGTTAGGATTAGGGTACGTGTTAGGGTTAGGGTAGGGGTTAGGGTTAGGGTACGCGTTAGGGTTAGGGCAGTTATTAAACCTATCCCACTCTCTAGATATCCCTTAGCACGTAAAGGAATATTATTTGAGGGTCCAGCCATGGAGAAGAGTTTAGACACTAGGATAAGATAAGGAACACACCCATTATAAAGAAATCACATTAGGATTCTCTTTTTAAGCTGTTCCTTAAAACACTAGTGCTTAGGAAATCTATTGTAGGCAGAAGCAGTCAAGGGTAGCCTAGGGTTAGGGTTAGGCTTAGGGTTAGGCTTAGGGTACGGCTTAGGGTACGGGTTCGGGGAGGGGTTCGGGTACGGCGTAGGGTATGGGTTAGGGTTAGTGTTAGGGTTAGTGTTAGGGTTAGGGTTCGGTTCAGGGTACGGGTTAGGATTAGGGTACGTGTTAGGGTTAGGGTAGGGGTTAGGGTTAGGGTACGCTTTAGGGTTAGGGTATTTATTAAACCTATCCCACTCTCTAGATACCCCTTAGCACGTAAAGGAATATTATTTGGGGGTCCAGCCATGGAGGAGAGTTTAAACACTAGGATAAGATAAGGAACACACCCATTTTAAAGAAATCACATTAGGATTCTCTTTTTAAGCTGTTCCTTAAAACACTAGCGCTTAGGAAACCTATTGGAGGCAGAAGCAGTCAAGGGTAGCCTAGGGTTAGGGTTAGGCTTAGGGTTAGGCTTAGGGTACGGCTTAGGGTACGGGTTCGGGGAGGGGTGCGGGTACGGCGTAGGATATGGTTTAGGGTTAGGGTTAGGGTTAGTGTTACGGTTAGGGCTCGGTTTAGGGTACGGGTCAGGATTAGGGTACGTGTTAGGGTTAGGGTAGGGGTTAGAGTTAGGGTACGCGTTAGGGTTAGGTTAGTTATTAAACCTATCCCACTCTCTAGATACCCCTTAGCACGTAAAGGAATATTATTTGGGGGTCCAGCCATGGAGAAGAGTTTAGACACTAGGATAAATAAGGAACACACCCATTATAAAGAAATCACATTAGGATTCTCTTTTTAAGCTGTTCCTTAAAACACTAGTGCTTAGGAAATCTATTGGAGGCAGAAGCAGTCAAGGGTAGCCTAGGGTTAGGGTTAGGCTTAGGGTTAGGCTTAGGGTAGGGGTTTGGGGAGGGGTTCGGCTACGGCGTAGTGTATGGGTTAGGGTTAGCGTTAGGGGAAGTGTTAGGGTTAGGGCTCGGTTTAGGGTACGGGTTAGGATTAGGGTACGTGTTAGGGTTAGGGTAGGGGTTAGGGTTAGGTTACGCGTTAGGGCTAGGGTAGTTAGTAAACCTATCCCACTCTCTAGCTCCCCCTTAGCACGTAAAGGAATATTATTTGGGGGTCCAGCCATGGAGAAGAGTTTAGACACTAGGATAAGATAAGGAACACACCCATTATAAAGAAATCACATTAGGATTCTCTTTTTAAGCTGTTTCGTAAAACACTACTGCTTAGGAAATCAATTGGAGGCAGAAGCAGTCAAGGGTAGCCTAGGGTTAGGGTTAGGCTTAGGGTTAGGTTTAGGGTATGGCTTAGGGTACGGGTTCGGGGAGGGGTGCGGGTACGGCGTAGGGTATGGGTTAGGGTTAGTGTTAGTGTTAGGGTTAGGGCTCGGTTTGGGGTACAGGTTAGGATTAGGGTACGTGTTAGGGTTAGGGTAGGGGTTAGGGTTAGGGTACGCGTTAGGGTTAGGGTAGTTATTAAACCTATCCCACTCTCTAGATACCCCTTAGCACGTAAGGGAATATTATTTGGGGGTGCAGCCATGGAGAAGAGTTTAGACACTAGGATAAGATAAGGAACACACCCATTATAAAGAAATCACATTAGGATTCTCTTTTTAAGCTGTTCCTTAAAACACTAGTGCTTAGGAAATCTATTGGAGGCAGAAGCAGTCAAGGGTAGCCTAGGGTTAGGGTTAGGCTTAGGGTTAGGCTTAGGGTACGGCTTAGGGTACGGGTTCGGGGAGGGGTGCGGGTACGGCATAGGGTATGGGTTAGGGTTAGGGTTAGGGTTAGTGTTAGGGTTAGGGCTCGGTTTAGGGTATGGGTTAGGATTAGGGTACGTGTTAGCGTTAGGGTAGGGGTTAGGGTTAGGGTACGCATTAGGGTTAGGGTAGTTATTAAACCTATCCCACTCTCTAGATACCCCTTAGCACATAAAGGAATATTATTTGAGGATCCAGCCATGGAGAAGAGTTTAGACACTAGGATAAGATAAGGAACACTTCCATTATAAAGAAATCACATTAGGATTCTCTTTTTAAGCTGTTCCTTAAAACACTAGTGCTTAGGAAATCTATTGGAGGCAGAAGCAGTCAAGGGTAGCCTAGGGTTAGGGTTAGACTTAGGGTTAGGGTTAGGGTACGGCTTAGGGTACAGGTTCGGGGAGGGGTTCGGGTACGGCGTAGGGTATGGGTTAGGGTTAGGGTTAGGGTTAGTGTTAGGGTTAGGGCTCGGTTTAGGGTACGGGTTAGGATTAGGGTACCTGTTAGGGTTAGGGTAGGGGTTAGGGTTAGGGTACGCGTTAGGGTTAGGGTAGTTATTAAACCTATCCCACTCTCTAGATACCCCTTAGCACGTAAAAGAATATTATTTGGGGGTCCAACCATGGAGAAGAGTTTAGACACTAGGATAAGATAAGGAACACACCCATTATAAAGAAATCACATTAGGATTCTCTTTTTCAGCTGTTCCTTAAAACACTAGTGCTTAGGAAATCTATTGGAGGCAGAAGCAGTCAAGGGTAGCCTAGGGTTAGGGTTAGGCTTAGGGTACGGCTTAGGGTAAGGGTTCGGGGAGGGTTTCGGGTACGGCGTAAGGTATGGGTTAGGGTTAGGGTTAGGGTTAGTGTTAGGGTTAGGGCTCGGTTTAGGGTACGGTTAGGATTAGGGTACGTGTTAGGTTTACGGTAGGGGTTAGGGTTAGGGTACGCGTTAGGGTTAGGGTAGTTAGTAAACCTATCCCACTCTCTAGATACCCCTTAGCACGTAAAGGAATATTATTTGGGGGTCCAGCCATGGAGAAGAATTTAGACACTAGGATAAGATAAGGAACACACCCATTATAAAGAAATCACATTAGGATTCTCTTTTTAAGCTGTTGCTTAAAACACTTGTGCTTAGGAAATCTATTGGAGGCAGAAGCAGTCAAGGGTAGCCTAGGGTTAGTGTTAGGCTTAGGGTTAGGCTTAGGGTACGGCTTAGGGTACGGGTTCGGGGAGGGGTTCGGGTACGGCGTAGGGTATGGGTTAGGGTTAGTGTTAGGGTTAGGGCTCGGTTTAGGGTACGCGTTAGGATTAGGGTACGTGTTAGGGTTAGGGTAGGGGTTAGGGTTAGAGTACGCATTAGGGTTAGGGTAGTTAGGGTTAGGGTTAGGGTTAGGGTTAGGGT
Source organism: Balaenoptera borealis (assembly GCF_965194805.1). Classification (NCBI taxonomy): domain Eukaryota; kingdom Metazoa; phylum Chordata; class Mammalia; order Artiodactyla; family Balaenopteridae; genus Balaenoptera; species Balaenoptera borealis. Next base: position 756,631 of record NW_028123857.1, read on the forward strand.
TAGGGCTCGGTTTAGGGTACGGGTTAGGATTAGGGTACGTGTTAGGGTTAGGGTAGGGGTTAGGGTTAGGGTACGCGTTAGGGTTAGGGTAGTTATTAAACCTATCCCACTCTCTAGATATCCCTTAGCACGTAAAGGAATATTATTTGAGGGTCCAGCCATGGAGAAGAGTTTAGACACTAGGATAAGGTAAGGAACACACCCATTATAAAGAAATCACATTAGGATTCTCTTTTTAAGCTGTTCCTTAAAACACTAGTGCTTAGGAAATCTATTGGAGGCAGAAGCAGTCAAGGGTAGCCTAGGGTTAGGGTTAGGCTTAGGGTTAGGCTTAGGGTACGGCTTAGGGTACGGGTTCGGGGAGGGGTTCGGGTACAGCGTAGGGTATGGGTTAGGGTTAGTGTTAGGGTTAGGGTTCGGTTCAGGGTACGGGTTAGGATTAGGGTACGTGTTAGGGTTAGGGTAGGGGTTAGGGTTAGGGTACGCTTTAGGGTTAGGGTATTTATTAAACCTATCCCACTCTCTAGATACCCCTTAGCACGTAAAGGAATATTATTTGGGGGTCCAGCCATGGAGGAGAGTTTAAACACTAGGATAAGATAAGGAACACACCCATTTTAAAGAAATCACATTAGGATTCTCTTTTTAAGCTGTTCCTTAAAACACTAGTGCTTAGGAAACCTATTGGAGGCAGAAGCAGTCAAGGGTAGCCTAGGGTTAGGGTTAGGCTTAGGGTTAGGCTTAGGGTACGGCTTAGGGTACGGGTTCGGGGAGGGGTGCGGGTACGGCGTAGGATATGGTTTAGGGTTAGGGTTAGGGTTAGTGTTACGGTTAGGGCTCGGTTTAGGATACGGGTCAGGATTAGGGTACGTGTTAGGGTTAGGGTAGGGGTTAGAGTTAAGGTACGCGTTAGGGTTAGGGTAGTTATTAAACCTATCCCACTCTCTAGATACCCCTTAGCACGTAAAGGAATATTATTTGGGGGTCCAGCCATGGAGAGGAGTTTAGACACTAGGATAAATAAGGAACACACCCATTATAAAGAAATCACATTAGGATTCTCTTTTTAAGCTGTTCCTTAAAACACTAGTGCTTAGGAAATCTATTGGAGGCAGAAGCAGTCAAGGGTAGCCTAGGGTTAGTGTTAGGCTTAGGGTTAGGCTTAGGGTACGGCTTAGGGTACGGGTTCGGGGAGGGGTTCGGGTACAGCGTAGGGTATGGGTTAGGGTTAGGGTTAGGGTTAGTGTTAAGGTTAGGGCTCGGTTTAGGGTACGGGTTAGCATTAGGGTACGTGTTAGGGTTAGGGTAGGGGTTAGGGTTAGGGTACGCGTTAGGGTTAGGGTAGTTAGTAAACCTATCCCACTCTCTATATACCCCTTAGCACGTAAACGAATATTATTTGGGTGTTCACCATGGAGAAGAGTTTAGACACTAGGATAAGATAAGGAACACACCCATTATAAAGAAATCACATTAGGATTCTCTTTTTAAGCTGTTGCTTAAAACACTAGTGCTTAGGAAATCTATTGGAGGCAGAAGCAGTCAAGGGTAGCCTAGGGTTAGTGTTAGGCTTAGGGTTAGGCTTAGGATACGGCTTAGGGTACGGGTTTGGGGAGGGGTTCGGGTACGGCGTAGGGTATGGGTTAGGGTTAGGGTTAGTGTTAGTGTTAGGGTTAGGGCTCGGTTTAGGGTACGGGTTAGGATTAGGGTACGTGTTAGGGTTAGGGTAGGGGTTAGGGTTAGGGTGCGCGTTAGGGTTAGGGTAGTTAGTAAACCTATCCCACTCTCTAGATACCCCTTAGCACGTAAAGGAGTATTATTTGGGGGTCCAGCCATGGAGAAGAGTTTAGACACTAGGATAAGATAAGGAACACACCCATTATAAAGAAATCACGTTAGGATTGCCTTTTTCAGCTGTTCCTTAAAACACTAGTGCTTAGGAAATCTATTGGAGGCAGAAGCAGTCAAGGGTAGCCTAGGGTTAGGGTTAGGCTTAGGGTTAGGCTTAGGGTACGGCTTAGGGTACGGGTTTGGGGAGGGGTTCGGGTATGGCGTAGGGTATGGTTTAGGGTTAGGGTTAGGGTTAGTGTTAGGGTTAGGGCTCGGTTTAGGGTACGGGTTAGGATTAGGGTACGTGTTAGGGTTAGGGTAGGGGTTAGGGTTAGGTTACGCGTTAGGGCTAGGGTAGTTAGTAAACCTATCCCACTCTCTCCTCCCCCATAGCACGTAAAGGAATATTATTTGGGGGTCCAGCCATGGAGAAGAGTTTAGACACTAGGATAAGATAAGGAACACACCCATTATAAAGAAATCACTTTAGGATTCTCTTTTTAAGCTGTTCCTTAAAACACTAGTGCTTAGGAAATCTATTGGAGGCAGAAGCAGTCAAGGGTAGCCTAGGGTTAGGGTTAGGCTTAGGGTTAGGCTTAGGGTACGGCTTAGGGTACGGGTTCGGGGAGGGTTACGGGTACGGCGTAGGGTATGGGTTAGGGTTAGGGTTAGGGTTAGTGTTAGGGTTAGGGCTCGGTTTAGGGTACGGTTAGGATTAGGGTACGTGTTAGGTTTAGGGTAGGGGTTAGGGTTAGGGTACGCGTTAGGGTTAGGGTAGTTAGTAAACCTATCCCACTCTCTAGATACCCCTTAGCACGTAAAGGAATATTATTTGGGGGTCCAGCCATGGAGAAGAATTTAGACACTAGGATAAGATAAGGAACACACCCATTATAAAGAAATCACATTAGGATTCTCTTTTTAAGCTGTTGCTTAAAACACTAGTGCTTAGGAAATCTATTGGAGGCAGAAGCAGTCAAGGGTAGCCTAGGGTTAGTGTTAGGCTTAGGGTTAGGCTTAGGGTACGGCTTAGGGTACGGGTTCGGGGAGGGGTTCGGGTACGGCGTAGGGTATGGGTTAGGGTTAGTGTTAGGGTTAGGGCTCGGTTTAGGGTACGCGTTAGGATTAGGGTACGTGTTAGGGTTAGGGTAGGGGTTAGGGTTAGAGTACGCATTAGGGTTAGGGTAGTTAGGGTTAGGGTTAGGGTTAGGGTTAGGGTTAGGGCTCGGTTTAGGGTACAGGTTAGGATTAGGGTACGTGTTAGGGTTAGGGTAGGGGTTAGGGTTAGGGTACGCGTTAGGGTTAGGGTAGTTATTAAACCTATCCCACTCTCTAGATATCCCTTAGCACGTAAAGGAATATTATTTGAGGGTCCAGCCATGGAGAAGAGTTTAGACACTAGGATAAGGTAAGGAACACACCCATTATAAAGAAATCACATTAGGATTCTCTTTTTAAGCTGTTCCTTAAAACACTAGTGCTTAGGAAATCTATTGGAGGCAGAAGCAGTCAAGGGTAGCCTAGGGTTAGGGTTAGGCTTAGGGTTAGGCTTAGGGTACGGCTTAGGGTACGCGTTCGGGGAGGGGTTCGGGTACAGCGTAGGGTATGAGTTAGGGTTAGGGTTAGGGTTAGTGTTAAGGTTAGGGCTCGGTTTAGGGTACGGGTTAGCATTAGGGTACGTGTTAGGGTTAGGGTAGGGGTTAGGGTTAGGGTACGCGTTAGGGTTAGGGTAGTTAGTAAACCTATCCCACTCTCTATATACCCCTTAGCACGTAAACGAATATTATTTGGGGGTTCACCATGGAGAAGAGTTTAGACACTAGGATAAGATAAGGAACACACCCATTATAAAGAAATCACATTAGGATTCTCTTTTTAAGCTGTTGCTTAAAACACTAGTGCTTAGGAAATCTATTGGAGGCAGAAGCAGTCAAGGGTAGCCTAGGGTTAGTGTTAGGCTTAGGGTTAGGCTTAGGGTACGGCTTAGGGTACGGGTTTGGGGAGGGGTTCGGGTACGGCGTAGGGTATGGGTTAGGGTTAGGGTTAGTGTTAGTGTTAGGGTTAGGGCTCGGTTTAGGGTACGGGTTAGGATTAGGGTACGTGTTAGGGTTAGGGTAGGGGTTAGGGTTAGGGTACGCGTTAGGGTTAGGGTAGTTAGTAAACCTATCCCACTCTCTAGATACCCCTTAGCACGTAAAGGAGTATTATTTGGGGGTCCAGCCATGGAGAAGAGTTTAGACACTAGGATAAGATAAGGAACACACCCATTATAAAGAAATCACATTAGGATTGCCTTTTTCAGCTGTTCCTTAAAACACTAGTGCTTAGGAAATCTATTGGAGGCAGAAGCAGTCAAGGGTAGCCTAGGGTTAGGGTTAGGCTTAGGGTTAGGCTTAGGGTACGGCTTAGGGTACGGGTTTGGGGAGGGGTTCGGGTATGGCGTAGGGTATGGGTTAGGGTTAGGGTTAGGGTTAGTGTTCGGGTTAGGGCTCGGTTTAGGGTACGGGTTAGGATTAGGGTACGTGTTAGGGTTAGGGTAGGGGTTAGGGTTAGGGTACGCGTTAGGGTTAGGGTAGTTATTAAACCTATCCCACTCTCTAGATACCCCTTAGCACGTAAAGGAATATTATTTGGGGGTCCAGCCATGGAGAAGAGTTTAGACACTAGGATAAGATAAGGAACACACCCATTATAAAGAAATCACTTTAGGATTCTCTTTTTAAGCTGTTCCTTAAAACACTAGTGCTTAGGAAATCTATTGGAGGCAGAAGCAGTCAAGGGTAGCCTAGGGTTAGGGTTAGGCTTAGGGTTAGGTTTAGGGTACGGCTTGGGGAATGGGTTCGGGGAGGGGTTCGGGTACGGCGTAGGGTATGGTTTAGGGTTAGGGTTAGGGTTAGTGTTAGGGTTAGGGCTCGGTTTAGGGTACGGGTTAGGATTAGGGTACGTGTTAGGGTTAGGGTAGGGGTTAGGGTTAGGTTACGCGTTAGGGCTAGGGTAGTTAGTAAACCTATCCCACTCTCTCCTCCCCCATAGCACGTAAAGGAATATTATTTGGGGGTCCAGCCATGGAGAAGAGTTTAGACACTAGGATAAGATAAGGAACACACCCATTATAAAGAAATCACATTAGGATTCTCTTTTTAAGCTGTTTCTTAAAACACTACTGCTTAGGAAATCAATTGGAGGCAGAAGCAGTAAAGGGTAGCCTAGGGTTAGGGTTAGGCTTACGGTTAGGTTTAGGGTATGGCTTAGGGTACGGGTTCGGGGAGGGGTGCGGGTACGGCGTAGGGTATGGGTTAGGGTTAGGGTTAGTGTTAGTGTTAGGGTTAGGGCTCGGTTTGGGGTACAGGTTAGGATTAGGGTACGTGTTAGGGTTAGGGTAGGGGTTAGGGTTAGGGTACGCGTTAGGGTTAGGGTAGTTATTAAACCTATCCCACTCTCTAGATACCCCTTAGCACGTAAGGCAATATTATTTGGGGGTGCAGCCATGGAGAAGAGTTTAGACACTAGGATAAGATAAGGAACACACCCATTATAAAGAAATCACATTAGGATTCTCTTTTTAAGCTGTTCCTTAAAACACTAGTGCTTAGGAAATCTATTGGAGGCAGAAGCAGTCAAGGGTAGCCTAGGGTTAGGGTTAGGCTTAGGGTTAGGCTTAGGGTACGGCTTAGGTTACGGGTTCGGGGAGGGGTGCGGGTACGGCGTAGGGTATGGGTTAGGGTTAGGGTTAGGGTTAGTGTTAGGGTTAGGGCTCGGTTTAGGGTACGGGTTAGGATTAGGGTACGTGTTAGGGTTAGGGTAGGGGTTAGGGTTAGGGTACGCATTAGGGTTAGGGTACTTATTAAACCTATCCCACTCTCTAGATACCCCTTAGCACATAAAGGAATATTATTTGAGGGTCCAGCCATGGAGAAGAGTTTAGACACTAGGATAAGATAAGGAACACACCCATTATAAAGAAATCACATTAGGATTCTCTTTTTCAGCTGTTCCTTAAAACACTAGTGCTTAGGAAATCTATTGGAGGCAGAAGCAGTCAAGGGTAGCCTAGGGTTAGGGTTAGGCTTAGGGTTAGGCTTAGGGTACGGCTTAGGGTAAGGGTTCGGGGAGGGTTTCGGGTACGGCGTAGGGTATGGGTTAGGGTTAGGGTTAGGGTTAGTGTTAGGGTTAGGGCTCGGTTTAGGGTACGGTTAGGATTAGGGTACGTGTTAGGTTTAGGGTAGGGGTTAGGGTTAGGGTACGCGTTAGGCTTAGGGTAGTTAGTAAACCTATCCCACTCTCTAGATACCCCTTAGCACGTAAAGGAATATTATTTGGGGGTCCAGCCATGGAGAAGAATTTAGACACTAGGATAAGATAAGGAACACACCCATTATAAAGAAATCACATTAGGATTCTCTTTTTAAGCTGTTGCTTAAAACACTAGTGCTTAGGAAATCTATTGGAGGCAGAAGCAGTCAAGCGTAGCCTAGGGTTAGTGTTAGGCTTAGGGTTAGGCTTAGGGTACGGCTTAGGGTACGGGTTTGGGGAGGGGTTCGGGTACGGCGTAGTGTATGGGTTAGGGTTAGTGTTAGGGTTAGGGCTCGGTTTAGGGTACGCGTTAGGATTAGGGTACGTGTTAGGGTTAGGTTAGGGGTTAGGGTTAGAGTACGCATTAGGGTTAGGGTAGTTAGGGTTAGGGTTAGGGTTAGGGTTAGGGTTAGGGCTCGGTTTAGGGTACGGGTTAGGATTAGGGTTCGTGTTAGGGTTAGGGTAGGGGTTAGGGTTAGGGTACGCGTTAGGGTTAGGGCAGTTATTAAACCTATCCCACTCTCTAGATATCCCTTAGCACGTAAAGGAATATTATTTGAGGGTCCAGCCATGGAGAAGAGTTTAGACACTAGGATAAGATAAGGAACACACCCATTATAAAGAAATCACATTAGGATTCTCTTTTTAAGCTGTTCCTTAAAACACTAGTGCTTAGGAAATCTATTGTAGGCAGAAGCAGTCAAGGGTAGCCTAGGGTTAGGGTTAGGCTTAGGGTTAGGCTTAGGGTACGGCTTAGGGTACGGGTTCGGGGAGGGGTTCGGGTACGGCGTAGGGTATGGGTTAGGGTTAGTGTTAGGGTTAGTGTTAGGGTTAGGGTTCGGTTCAGGGTACGGGTTAGGATTAGGGTACGTGTTAGGGTTAGGGTAGGGGTTAGGGTTAGGGTACGCTTTAGGGTTAGGGTATTTATTAAACCTATCCCACTCTCTAGATACCCCTTAGCACGTAAAGGAATATTATTTGGGGGTCCAGCCATGGAGGAGAGTTTAAACACTAGGATAAGATAAGGAACACACCCATTTTAAAGAAATCACATTAGGATTCTCTTTTTAAGCTGTTCCTTAAAACACTAGCGCTTAGGAAACCTATTGGAGGCAGAAGCAGTCAAGGGTAGCCTAGGGTTAGGGTTAGGCTTAGGGTTAGGCTTAGGGTACGGCTTAGGGTACGGGTTCGGGGAGGGGTGCGGGTACGGCATAGGATATGGTTTAGGGTTAGGGTTAGGGTTAGTGTTACGGTTAGGGCTCGGTTTAGGGTACGGGTCAGGATTAGGGTACGTGTTAGGGTTAGGGTAGGGGTTAGAGTTAGGGTACGCGTTAGGGTTAGGTTAGTTATTAAACCTATCCCACTCTCTAGATACCCCTTAGCACGTAAAGGAATATTATTTGGGGGTCCAGCCATGGAGAAGAGTTTAGACACTAGGATAAATAAGGAACACACCCATTATAAAGAAATCACATTAGGATTCTCTTTTTAAGCTGTTCCTTAAAACACTAGTGCTTAGGAAATCTATTGGAGGCAGAAGCAGTCAAGGGTAGCCTAGGGTTAGGGTTAGGCTTAGGGTTAGGCTTAGGGTAGGGGTTTGGGGAGGGGTTCGGCTACGGCGTAGTGTATGGGTTTGGGTTAGGGTTAGGGGTAGTGTTAGGGTTAGGGCTCGGTTTAGGGTACGGGTTAGGATTAGGGTACGTGTTAGGGTTAGGGTAGGGGTTAGGGTTAGGTTACGCGTTAGGGCTAGGGTAGTTAGTAAACCTATCCCACTCTCTAGCTCCCCCTTAGCACGTAAAGGAATATTATTTGGGGGTCCAGCCATGGAGAAGAGTTTAGACACTAGGATAAGATAAGGAACACACCCATTATAAAGAAATCACATTAGGATTCTCTTTTTAAGCTGTTTCTTAAAACACTACTGCTTAGGAAATCAATTGGAGGCAGAAGCAGTCAAGGGTAGCCTAGGGTTAGGGTTAGGCTTAGGGTTAGGTTTAGGGTATGGCTTAGGGTACGGGTTCGGGGAGGGGTGCGGGTACGGCGTAGGGTATGGGTTAGGGTTAGTGTTAGTGTTAGGGTTAGGGCTCGGTTTGGGGTACAGGTTAGGATTAGGGTACGTGTTAGGGTTAGGGTAGGGGTTAGGGTTAGGGTACGCGTTAGGGTTAGGGTAGTTATTAAACCTATCCCACTCTCTAGATACCCCTTAGCACGTAAGGGAATATTATTTGGGGGTGCAGCCATGGAGAAGAGTTTAGACACTAGGATAAGATAAGGAACACACCCATTATAAAGAAATCACATTAGGATTCTCTTTTTAAGCTGTTCCTTAAAACACTAGTGCTTAGGAAATCTATTGGAGGCAGAAGCAGTCAAGGGTAGCCTAGGGTTAGGGTTAGGCTTAGGGTTAGGCTTAGGGTAGGGGTTTGGGGAGGGGTTCGGCTACGGCGTAGGGTATGGGTTAGGGTTAGGGTTAGGGTTAGTGTTAGGGTTAGGGCTCGGTTTAGGGTACGGGTTAGGATTAGGGTACGTGTTAGGGTTAGGGTAGGGGTTAGGGTTAGGTTACGCGTTAGGGCTAGGGTAGTTAGTAAACCTATCCCACTCTCTAGCTCCCCCTTAGCACGTAAAGGAATATTATTTGGGGGTCCAGCCATGGAGAAGAGTTTAGACACTAGGATAAGATAAGGAACACACCCATTATAAAGAAATCACATTAGGATTCTCTTTTTAAGCTGTTTCTTAAAACACTACTGCTTAGGAAATCAACTGGAGGCAGAAGCAGTCAAGGGTAGCCTAGGGTTAGGGTTAGGCTTAGGGTTAGGTTTAGGGTATGGCTTAGGGTACGGGTTCGGGGAGGGGTGCGGGTACGGCGTAGGGTATGGGTTAGGGTTAGTGTTAGTGTTAGGGTTAGGGCTCGGTTTGGGGTACAGGTTAGGATTAGGGTACGTGTTAGGGTTAGGGTAGGGGTTAGGGTTAGGGTACGCGTTAGGGTTAGGGTAGTTATTAAACCTATCCCACTCTCTAGATACCCCTTAGCACGTAAGGGAATATTATTTGGGGGTGCAGCCATGGAGAAGAGTTTAGACACTAGGATAAGATAAGGAACACACCCATTATAAAGAAATCACATTAGGATTCTCTTTTTAAGCTGTTCCTTAAAACACTAGTGCTTAGGAAATCTATTGGAGGCAGAAGCAGTCAAGGGTAGCCTAGGGTTAGGGTTAGGCTTAGGGTTAGGGTTAGGGTACGGCTTAGGGTACGGGTTCGGGGAGGGGTGCGGGTACGGCGTAGGGTATGGGTTAGGGTTAGGGTTAGGGTTAGTGTTAGGGTTAGGGCTCGGTTTAGGGTATGGGTTAGGATTAGGGTACGTGTTAGGGTTAGGGTAGGGGTTAGGGTTAGGGTACGCATTAGGGTTAGGGTAGTTATTAAACGTATCCCACTCTCTAGATACCCCTTAGCACATAAAGGAATATTATTTGAGGATCCAGCCATGGAGAAGAGTTTAGACACTAGGATAAGATAAGGAACACACCCATTATAAAGAAATCACATTAGGATTCTCTTTTTAAGCTGTTCCTTAAAACACTAGTGCTTAGGAAATCTATTGGAGGCAGAAGCAGTCAAGGGTAGCCTAGGGTTAGGTTTAGGCTTAGGGTTAGGGTTAGGGTACGGCTTAGGGTACAGGTTCGGGGAGGGGTTCGGGTACGGCGTAGGGTATGGGTTAGGGTTAGGGTTAGGGTTAGTGTTAGGGTTAGGGCTCGGTTTAGGGTACGGGTTAGGATTAGGGTACGTGTTAGGGTTAGGGTAGGGGTTAGGGTTAGGGTACGCGTTAGGGTTAGGGTAGTTATTAAACCTATCCCACTCTCTAGATACCCCTTAGCACGTAAAAGAATATTATTTGGGGGTCCAACCATGGAGAAGAGTTTAGACACTAGGATAAGATAAGGAACACACCCATTATAAAGAAATCACATTAGGATTCTCTTTTTCAGCTGTTCCTTAAAACACTAGTGCTTAGGAAATCTATTGGAGGCAGAAGCAGTCAAGGGTAGCCTAGGGTTAGGGTTAGGCTTAGGGTTAGGCTTAGGGTACGGCTTAGGGTAAGGGTTCGGGGAGGGTTTCGGGTACGGCGTAGGGTATGGGTTAGGGTTAGGGTTAGGGTTAGTGTTAGGGTTAGGGCTCGGTTTAGGGTACGGTTAGGATTAGGGTACGTGTTAGGTTTACGGTAGGGGTTAGGGTTAGGGTACGCGTTAGGGTTAGGGTAGTTAGTAAACCTATCCCACTCTCTAGATACCCCTTAGCACGTAAAGGAATATTATTTGGGGGTCCAGCCATGGAGAAGAATTTAGACACTAGGATAAGATAAGGAACACACCCATTATAAAGAAATCACATTAGGATTCTCTTTTTAAGCTGTTGCTTAAAACACTAGTGCTTAGGAAATCTATTGGAGGCAGAAGCAGTCAAGGGTAGCCTAGGGTTAGTGTTAGGCTTAGGGTTAGGCTTAGGGTACGGCTTAGGGTACGGGTTCGGGGAGGGGTTCGGGTACGGCATAGGGTATGGGTTAGGGTTAGTGTTAGGGTTAGGGCTCGGTTTAGGGTACGCGTTAGGATTAGGGTACGTGTTAGGGTTAGGGTAGGGGTTAGGGTTAGAGTACGCATTAGGGTTAGGGTAGTTAGGGTTAGGGTTAGGGTTAGGGTTAGGGTTAGGGCTCGGTTTAGGGTACAGGTTAGGATTAGGGTACGTGTTAGGGTTAGGGTAGGGGTTAGGGTTAGGGTACGCGTTAGGGTTAGGGTAGTTATTAAACCTATCCCACTCTCTAGATATCCCTTAGCACGTAAAGGAATATTATTTGAGGGTCCAGCCATGGAGAAGAGTTTAGACACTAGGATAAGGTAAGGAACACACCCATTATAAAGAAATCACATTAGGATTCTCTTTTTAAGCTGTTCCTTAAAACACTAGTGCTTAGGAAATCTATTGGAGGCAGAAGCAGTCAAGGGTAGCCTAGGGTTAGGGTTAGGCTTAGGGTTAGGCTTAGGGTACGGCTTAGGGTACGGGTTCGGGGAGGGGTTCGGGTACAGCGTAGGGTATGAGTTAGGGTTAGGGTTAGGGTTAGTGTTAAGGTTAGGGCTCGGTTTAGGGTACGGGTTAGCATTAGGGTACGTGTTAGGGTTAGGGTAGGGGTTAGGGTTAGGGTACGCGTTAGGGTTAGGGTAGTTAGTAAACCTATCCCACTCTCTATATACCCCTTAGCACGTAAACGAATATTATTTGGGGGTTCACCATGGAGAAGAGTTTAGACACTAGGATAAGATAAGGAACACACCCATTATAAAGAAATCACATTAGGATTCTCTTTTTAAGCTGTTGCTTAAAACACTAGTGCTTAGGAAATCTATTGGAGGCAGAAGCAGTCAAGGGTAGCCTAGGGTTAGTGTTAGGCTTAGGGTTAGGCTTAGGGTACGGCTTAGGGTACGGGTTTGGGGAGGGGTTCGGGTACGGCGTAGGGTATGGGTTAGGGTTAGGGTTAGTGTTAGTGTTAGGGTTAGGGCTCGGTTTAGGGTACGGGTTAGGATTAGGGTACGTGTTAGGGTTAGGGTAGGGGTTAGGGTTAGGGTACGCGTTAGGGTTAGGGTAGTTAGTAAACCTATCCCACTCTCTAGATACCCCTTAGCACGTAAAGGAGTATTATTTGGGGTTCCAGCCATGGAGAAGAGTTTAGACACTAGGATAAGATAAGGAACACACCCATTATAAAGAAATCACATTAGGATTGCCTTTTTCAGCTGTTCCTTAAAACACTAGTGCTTAGGAAATCTATTGGAGGCAGAAGCAGTCAAGGGTAGCCTAGGGTTAGGGTTAGGCTTAGGGTTAGGCTTAGGGTACGGCTTAGGGTACGGGTTTGGGGAGGGGTTCGGGTATGGCGTAGGGTATGGGTTAGGGTTAGGGTTAGGGTTAGTGTTCGGGTTAGGGCTCGGTTTAGGGTACGGGTTAGGATTAGGGTACGTGTTAGGGTTAGGGTAGGGGTTAGGGTTAGGGTACGCGTTAGGGTTAGGGTAGTTATTAAACCTATCCCACTCTCTAGATACCCCTTAGCACGTAAGGGAATATTATTTGGGGGTGCAGCCATGGAGAAGAGTTTAGACACTAGGATAAGATAAGGAACACACCCATTATAAAGAAATCACATTAGGATTCTCTTTTTAAGCTGTTCCTTAAAACACTAGTGCTTAGGAAATCTATTGGAGGCAGAAGCAGTCAAGGGTAGCCTAGGGTTAGGGTTAGGCTTAGGGTTAGGCTTAGGGTACGGCTTAGGGTAAGGGTTCGGGGAGGGTTTCGGGTACGGCGTAGGGTATGGGTTAGGGTTAGGGTTAGGGTTAGTGTTAGGGTTAGGGCTCGGTTTAGGGTACGGTTAGGATTAGGGTACGTGTTAGGTTTAGGGTAGGGGTTAGGGTTAGGGTACGCGTTAGGCTTAGGGTAGTTAGTAAACCTATCCCACTCTCTAGATACCCCTTAGCACGTAAAGGAATATTATTTGGGGGTCCAGCCATGGAGGAGAGTTTAAACACTAGGATAAGATAAGGAACACACCCATTATAAAGAAATCACATTAGGATTCTCTTTTTAAGCTTTTCCTTAAAACACTAGTGCTTAGGAAACCTATTGGAGGCAGAAGCAGTCAAGGGTAGCCTAGGGTTAGGGTTAGGCTTAGGGTTAGGCTTAGGGTACGGCTTAGGGTACGGGTTCGGGGAGTGGTTCGGTTACGGCGTAGGGTATGGTTTAGGGTTAGGGTTAGGGTTAGGGTTAGGGTTAGGGTTAGGGTTAGGGTTAGGGTTAGGGTTAGGGTTAGGGTTAGGGTTAGGGTTAGGGTTAGGGTTAGGGTTAGGGTTAGGGTTAGGGTTAGGGTTAGGGTTAGGGTTAGGGTTAGGGTTAGGGTTAGGGTTAGGGTTAGGGTTTAGGGTTAGGGTTTAGGGTTTAGGGTTTAGGGTTTAGGGTTAGGGTTAGGGTTAGGGTTAGGGTTAGGGTTAGGGTTAGGGTTAGGGTTAGGGTTAGGGTTAGGGTTAGGGTTAGGGTTAGGGTTAGGGTTAGGGTTAGGGTTAGGGTTAGGGTTAGGGTTAGGGTTAGGGTTAGGGTTAGGGTTAGGGTTAGGGTTAGGGTTAGGGTTAGGGTTAGGGTTAGGGTTAGGGTTAGGGTTAGGGTTAGGGTTAGGGTTAGGGTTAGGGTTAGGGTTAGGGTTAGGGTTAGGGTTAGGGTTAGGGTTAGGGTTAGGGTTAGGGTTAGGGTTAGGGTTAGGGTTAGGGTTAGGGTTAGGGTTAGGGTTAGGGTTAGGGTTAGGGTTAGGGTTAGGGTTAGGGTTAGGGTTAGGGTTAGGGTTAGGGTTAGGGTTAGGGTTAGGGTTAGGGTTAGGGTTAGGGTTAGGGTTAGGGTTAGGGTTAGGGTTAGGGTTAGGGTTAGGGTTAGGGTTAGGGTTAGGGTTAGGGTTAGGGTTAGGGTTAGGGTTAGGGTTAGGGTTAGGGTTAGGGTTAGGGTTAGGGTTAGGGTTAGGGTTAGGGTTAGGGTTAGGGTTAGGGTTAGGGTTAGGGTTAGGGTTAGGGTTAGGGTTAGGGTTAGGGTTAGGGTTAGGGTTAGGGTTAGGGTTAGGGTTAGGGTTAGGGTTAGGGTTAGGGTTAGGGTTAGGGTTAGGGTTAGGGTTAGGGTTAGGGTTAGGGTTAGGGTTAGGGTTAGGGTTAGGGTTAGGGTTAGGGTTAGGGTTAGGGTTAGGGTTAGGGTTAGGGTTAGGGTTAGGGTTAGGGTTAGGGTTAGGGTTAGGGTTAGGGTTAGGGTTAGGGTTAGGGTTAGGGTTAGGGTTAGGGTTAGGGTTAGGGTTAGGGTTAGGGTTAGGGTTAGGGTTAGGGTTAGGGTTAGGGTTAGGGTTAGGGTTAGGGTTAGGGTTAGGGTTAGGGTTAGGGTTAGGGTTGGGTTAGGGTTGGGTTAGGGTTAGGGTTAGGGTTTAGGGTTAGGGTTAGGGTTAGGGTTAG